>NC_074711.1:71947821-72245321 GCF_947242115.1 Biomphalaria glabrata
TTGTTGATCAGAAAATGTAAAGATGAGTTCAAATACAAACTTTAATTTGGAATCAAACATCTGGGGCTTGTTGCAGTTTTATAGAACTATTTGTTATTCCCTTATTATAATCTCATTACCATTAAGCATTAAAAAGTAATTTGCTTAAGTAAATTTTATTTTTTTTCTCTTATATTGTATTTTTTTCTCTTTTAAGTAATGTCCAAAGTAAGGTGAACATAAAGTTATACTGATTATGTTTGGGTAATGTAAACTAAGGTCTACCTAACTATAGACATTGTTTGTGTGAGCAAATATCACAAGATTATTTTTGTAATCCTTCAATATATGATGCCAATCTAATTAGATATTTGAAAAAAATTGTATGTACCTTATTTTCTGTTCAAAATTATTCTCTAAATCTTTTAGCATGAGCTTCAAAGAAGCTGGTGAGTGTCAATTATGCAGTTCTTTTTAAACTATGCAGAAAAATATGTATTTATTTACTCTGCAATTTAAGAGCTATCTGTTGTAAAATGTATTTACATGACAATAATGTACATGGGAGTTGTACTTGGTATAAACAAATGCACAAATTTGTTGGTGCTATGACTATAGTACAATGTGATTTTTTTTATAAACATGATTTATGTAGTGTTTATCAAGTATTTTGATTGGTTATCAATTATTATGCCAGTATTAAGTATGCACTACTAATCTCTTTATGCAAATTATTTCTAATCGAAATGTAAATGTACTTTTTAATATTATGTTTTTTTACTTTTTATGCTGATTTGTGTTTTGTAAATATTTAATAACATTGACTTCTGGTACATCAAAGTTAACAATAATACAAAAAAAAATTTAATAATGCAAAAGTTTTGATGAATATTTCAACAGGGTCAAATGTATAACTCCATGGATACCAATAGGGTGTTAACTGGCAACTAAATTTAAACATGTAGACTTAATTTGTTTACAAGAAATGTCCATGCATATTTAAAATGAGCTTTTTATTCTATCACATAATTGTAAACCTTTTTTTCTTTGTTGACATTGATGTACTCAGAATAAAATCTAAGTGATATTAATTTCTTACAGTAACTGTTACATTATATATACAAAATTTTTGTTTTTCCAATAAAATAATTTAAAGTACATTCATTTTAGTCTAATTATTTGTCAAATGAAGCTTGATATTTAGTTACCTGATTACTAAACTAGTATGTACTCATTCAAATATTACCTATTTTGATGAAATGAAAATCATTTGTAATACCAGTAACCAATTTGATAATGTTACTGAAATATGAAACTACAGACATCTCGTGCATTACTCCAGATATTAATTTTTTAGTATTCACTTTTAAATTAAAACAAACTAAAAAAAATAGTGAAATATTTTACATCTATAAAAATTTATTTCATAGCCAATAATTTAGAAATCGTGTACAATTAAATGTCATTAAAAGTTCATTTTGTGTTCAAAAGAATACAATAAAAAAAATCATTTTGTACAAGTCTAAATTTTGTCATAAGAATGTTTAGACTAGAAATACTTGTATATGTACAAAGAAATGGACATTTAAACCATGCGATGAATTGTATCTCTGTCTGCCTGGGATTCTATATTATGAAGGTTGTTCCACCATTTTTGTAAAAAGTTTGTTACTATAAGCTTAAACCAAGGTGTTAGCAACAATTCTTTGTTGTTTCCTTTCTCTGAAAAAAAAAAATGATAGTCTCAACAATATATACAAATAGGATTTGTCACACATAAGGGAGGAGGGGGTAAATCATTGGGGAATCTAATAATAATCTGGGTAATGGATTAGCTGACACTTCACAAGAAGATAAGGTTGAAACTAAACATCAAATGTTCTGCATCATTTCATCAAAAAATTAAATTGGATTCAATTTAAAATTAAAGGTTTGGCTTTTGACTGAATAAAATATGGTGCACCGTTACACCCTTTTTTTCAAGCAAGGAATTAATTATCTTATAGACACAGACTTCAACCAGGCACTTGGCATGTAGAAATAGAACAAAGGTCAGCACAGTTCTTTTTTATTTTTTTAAGAGGATACCTTCAAATTACACAGAATCTGGCTTTTTGTTTGATCAGTTCAAAAGAAAACCAAACACTATAATTTAGAAATTAATTATAAAATAGACTTAATTGGTTACAAAGATAAGTAGGAACTGGGGAAACCAACATAAATAATGAATCACCCTTCTTAAGCATTTCAATGAAATAACAATTTAGACTTGAAAATCTCAATGATAAAGCAAGAAGGCTCTTTTTGTATTTTTTTACAATTTCCAGTTCATAAACTGTTTTTCATCAATGAACAAGCAGCTTATATTTCAGTCTTTTAACTTGGTCTGAACTTTGCTTAGAGTTCTAAAAGTTGGGTAGCATCTAAGTAGCTTTTGCATGTATGAATTCATTTTAAACAGATGAAGAAAAATGTTCAATCAGATATTACCATGTGTATAAATATGCAAGAGCTTTCTACAGCACAAACAGTGGCTTTTTCCTATGGGGGTTACGTTAAATTACTACCAAGAAAAGACATACTTACCAACAATCTCAGTAAGTTCCTGCTGGGAAACATACCGATAACTTTTGACTTCATTAGGGTTAACTACTACATCAACATCTCGTTGAATAAATAGAATGTAGTCTATTTCATGCTCTCCCCATTTATTATCTTGTGGAACATTTTCAGCTTTGTATAAAATTCTTGTCAAATAATGGAAGTCCTCTAGAGGTACCTTTTGAAAATAAAATATTAAACAATATGAATGAAATGTATGAATATGAATAAATACAAATCAACTGGACAATAAATGTATATATATATAAAACTGGAGCTTCTTAACATTTTATGTTCATAAAGACCAATGGAGCAGTTCAATATTCACCTAAGAATCATAGATAAAAAAAAATTAACTCCCATTGTTCATTATTGACAATAAATTGCAAATTACTTCATCGTTAAATATCTTTTCTCACTTATAATTACATTTTAGATGTTTGGGCAAAATTTTAGAATTCAAGCAAATGTATGAAAAATATTTTTTTTTGTTGAAAAAAAAAAGGGCTTTGTTTGGTTGGAATATGAACTGTCTTAATATAAATAATTTTTATCTTTTTAAAGGCTGCAATTTACCTATTTGTTTTGGACACCCTATGCACTATTGCAAGACTAACACTGAATTGGATTCTGAATCATGTTTACTAATTTATATGCGTTGTTGTTGTTTTTTTGTGTCTTTTCTACCCAAAACTATTCTCAAAACCTAATTCAGATTAGTCCTCCTAATGCTTTAAAAAGTGGGGAATCTTTTTGCATTTTTCGAAATAGCATTTTTTTCCCCCCAGTTGAATCAAGTTATAGCGAATCTTTTCCACAAATATTTTTTTCTTAAAAATGAAAAAAAAAATATCAAAACAAAATAAATTTAAAATCTGAATGATACTGGAGATATAAACTGTTTTTTATTAAACATATACGTAATACAAATATTAAGTGTTCAGCAACATAAGGTTTGATAATGTTAGAAAAATTATGATATAAAGCAGTTTTGCAACAAACTGGAACTCTAAATTTGTATCGATATATTTTATGAATCCACTGCCACTGAAAGGCTTTAAAAACTATTAATGAGATTTCATTTTTTTTTTTCAGGCTATTTAGCGATATTAAACCTTATCAGAACACTGACCTGTTCAGGTACTATACCCAATTCATGTTGCAATTTTCTTTGCGCTGCTCTGATTACTCCAATAGCATTTGCTTCTTCAATCTCAGCAGGCACATTTAGTGGGTGGCTACAGCATGTATTTGTGAAATGATCTGAAAAATGATACAAATCAGTAATCAATTTAAATAAAGTGGTAAGATTGATGTATTAGTCTCTACTGATAATTACAGCCTGCATAGCAGTAGAAGTTTATTATTTAAAAAGTTATCTGCACTATTCTTTTCTTGATAAAACTCACCTGGAAAAGTAATTTTGGCTTCAGCTCGCTGCTGTAACAATAATTCTCCTTTAGTGTTGAATAGAAAAACACTAAAGGCTCTGTGTAACATGCCTAGAATAAAATAAAATAAATTTTAGAAGGTATTTGACCCAATAAAAAAGATGTTTAAATTTTACTTTAGTTTCATTGTGTTTTTGTGATTATAACTGATACTACTTTTAAGGGGAAAGTAAGGGTTCAACTTTTCTCTCTACTTTATAATTGAGAAATCAATATAGAAATATCCCTTCCTCCACTGAAAGATGAAAAAAAAAAGGAGGAGGTATCTGGGAGAGGGTTTCCATGTTACCTTTGCAAAATTTATTTATAAAACAATTGCTCGAGTCTGGATTCAAACTTGGTCTTAAGCCTCCATGGAAGGATGACATGAAATCAATGAGCTATTCAAGTACTTATATAAATTGAAGGTTTTAGGGTTATCTATTGTCAGTTTTAAATTTAGCAAATGACCTAATTCTCTAAAGAAGGCTTATCTCCCTTAGCTTAGTACATTTTCCATACAAAACAAAATTAAATTAATTATGACTAATTGATTCAATAATTGGTTCATGTTTTATCCTCGAAAATGAATTATTGTGCAAAGTTTCAGCTTGATCCAAGAATGGGAAGTGGGAGAGATAAAATGTACAAGTAACCCAGAGACAGAGTGAGTTGATATAAGCTTTGTAAAGGAAAAATGGACCATTAGACAGCAAGAGTATTCTTTAAAATACAATTACGGTAACTAATTGGATCAGTGATCTGTCTTATTTTGAAAAAGTGAATCTCAAAATCACAACATACCTTTGTTGATATTGTCTAGTAGGTGACATTCTTTCTTGGAGGCAGCCCCAATGGCATTATCATTTTCATCCACAAGAATACATTCTTCTTCCATTAGTTTCACTTGGATTTCATCCAGACCACTGAGTACATCATGGGTCGACATTCTTTAGAAAGATGATGAATAAATTGGTTAGAACATTTATACATAATTTATTGCTTAGTATTTATTTTATGCACTGAATACATTTATATCTTCACTATTTAATTAATAAAAGTATACTTATTGAATAGGAAGGGGATCTGGTGATACTAACATATACTCACATAACACAACATTATATCCTCACACTGGTAAGATAGAGGTGGTGGAGAAAATGTGAACACTGTACTCATGACATATAATACATATTTCTGATTGAATTTAAAGAATTATAAATGTAACTATTAGAGGACTAATTGTTGCCCTTCATTACTACCTTTAGAAAAAAAAAATGCATGACATAATCAGATTGTTAATAATAAGCTTTAAAAAGAGATACTAGAAGAGTGAGGTTAAGAAATATATATTTTTTTTAAATATACACCACATACAGGGTCTCACATTTTTTTTTCTTTGGTTCATCTCTTTTCAATCCTTTTAAACAATATTACGACCATAATGATTAATTTCAGTTGGTCAACCTTCTATTTTTTTTTTGGGCTCCAATAAATCTATATATGTCAAAACATTTTTTTTAACAAATTTTATGAAGCAGCAATATATATGAACAATATGTGTTAACTATTTAGATTATATTATAGATCTCTAGATCTATATTTTTTTTAATAAGTTAATTTTTTTTGTTTTACATTAGCTAAAGCCTAAATATTTTTTTCGAAATATATAGATTTATATACTAGATCTAGTCCAGATATCTAGATTTAGAACACTTTTTAAGTAGATATTTATAGACCTATATATATAGACTATATTATCTCTATATATATACAAACGCAAAGTCTAGATTGACTAGTTCTAGCCTAGGTCCATAATTCTAGATCTAGATATACAAATACAATCAGTAGACATGATGGTAAAATCTGTACTTTGGGAATGGTGACAATAACCATATGACACTAGATCCTGAATACTGATAAAGATTTAAGATAGTCTATCTAGTTGCTATATTGTCTCTCATCTCATCTCATCATCTGTCCATCAACTTTCGTCGTAAGGATGCTGTATGACAAATCCCTATACTTTTCCTGATCAACAGCTGCTCTAAGCAGGATATCAAGAGACAGGTCCATTCTTTTATGTTATCCAGCCAGCTTTTCTTTGGACAAACCTTTCTTCGTGCTCCCACCACTGAACCCTGAAGAATACATTTTTAACAGTGAGTCATGTCTTACATTACGACAGAACCAGTTCAGCTTTCATCTATTCACAGTATTGAGGAGTTCTTCTTTTTGCCAGCCAGAGTGTTGACTTGTACTTGTCTTCTTTTCCTAATAATAATAACTGACACCCAACATTTTTCTGTAGCATAAATTTACTATCAAAAGCTTGGATTCTTCTTTCAGCCTCAGCGTTCAGTGTCAACTTTCACAATCATTATTGGAGTACAAAACTACTCGCGAAGAATACAGTTTTAATATTACTAGGAAGCTGATTTTACTCTTCTTCCAGTTTTTCTACAATTTGGTCATGGCAACAGGTGCCACACTTAAACGGGTTTTTATCTCTTTTATTGATCTCTTGCTAGAAAATGAGTACTAATAGTATTATACAATAAATATTAATTAGATCTAGATCTAGTAATATATTACGGTATATAGATCTAATAGAATCTAATAATTCTAATAGAACTAAATTTTTAAAGAGAAGAGTAAAAAGACTTTACTCTACTCTGATTTTAGATCCTAACTAGAATCTAATCTAGATTAAATCTAATTAAATCATTCTAATCTAAAAACTTACTAAGAATAACTAGATTTCTAGATCTAGTTATGGAATCATTGATTAAATTGATGCCCCCACCCCTCCCCCAATCCCAGATTGATTAAGAAAAAAAAATGATCATTAAAATTTTAATTTCTAAACAAACCCAGAGGAGACCTAGATCTATAGATTTAAAATATAACCTGCGTAATCCATAATTTCCATACAACGAACAAATGCGTCTACTTTCATTACTTTCAACGTGACTGTAGGCAACAATTTTTGTTTGTATCAGACTGGAACAGACAGTCACTCTTTTGTGACTCAGCCGGCGTAGAAGAATCGAACGATGTCCGATAAATAAAAAATTTAAAAGTTCATGTTGTCTCACAAAATTAACAACTCTATGGGAGTGATTCATAATTTTACCTTCGTTCAAGTGAATATATTAATCTTAATAGATCTAGAGTCTATTAGTTTAAATAGAAAAGCGATAGTAGTGAGAAATAGATCTATAATTTAGAAAAGATGACAGACTCTACTCTAGATTGCAACAACATAAGGTGATAAATTCGAATAACCTTTGACCTCTGATGCCAACTCTCCTTTTTTTTATAATTCCTTTTTTTTCAGGCTGCAACATCTTCATGGGGGTAAAAAAAAAAAAACACGGGTGGATACGTACGGTTCTCGAAAACGGCTTTAACAGTTTTCCTAGAAATTTGACGATTGGTGTAAATCTTTTGGAAAATAATTATCATAGTAATCAATGTTTAACCAAATTTATTTATTCAACGATGATCAAATTAAATTAGATCTAGATATTCTAGATGTAGGCCTACAATTGTAGGCTACAGATGCACTTGAAAGATCGTCGTGTTAATGTATAAAAATGTATACATGTATTCATCTAATTAAATAATGTGTATTCTGGACTCTAGCTATGTCTATTGTTAAACTCGTGTTTTCTAAACATGACTAATTATAATCAATTTAATAGCTACAGAATAAGGTAAGACGCTACAATATTCCTTCTTATATTATCTTATATAATACAGACGTGTTACTTCAAAAAAGAAGATGATTACGTCCTACGCGTCATGCATTTAGTCATGCATATTAACCAATGACTTAAATTCTGCCAAGTCACTGGTTTTCCTGGCTAGCTCAGGCAAACCATTCCATGCCCAAATAGCACTAGGGAAGAAGGAGCATTTGTACAAATTTGTCCTAGCATTTGGAACGAGGAATGTGCCTTTATCTTTGTGTCTTTCTTTCCTAATTTTCATACATCGACTCAAATCCATAAATAGCAAGCTTTTCTTTTCTTTTTTTTTTTATTTTGCCTCGACACTGTATAGTATTGATAACTTGATAAACGAAGTAGGCCTATATTTATAAACTATATAATCAGGTCCGGATTTAATTAAGTAATTGCAATGCAGGCAGAAAGCAGGATTTTTTGTGGAGACCCTCTACACCTCATACGCTTTATTAAAATCCACTTATCATTAATAATACATATATCTAAAAGCATGCCATATTTTTGAAGAAAGAAATACTTGTATATTTTATTTCATTTTCCTTCTTTAAACAAACATTTAATATCCATAATTTAGTTTTCAAAATTTTATTTTACAGTTTGTGGAGGTTAAGAATAAGCCGGGTTGACGCGTTGTCGTGAATCCGGAACTGCATTTAAATATATTAGGCCTACGAGCATGGTACGCTAAAAGTGGACACTTTTTAAACAACAACAGTGTTGCCAACCGTAAGATTTAAAGTATTGTCAGTAAAAATGCGAAAATAAATGTTTAAAAAAAACAACAACAACACGTGAACCTTTCGGACCCGTCAAAATTGGGATTTTTTTAAAAAATCTCGTGTGTTGGGGACCCTCTCTTGTGGAATTCCCCAAGCAGTAGCCTCGCTTGCTCAACCTTAAATCCGGTCATGTGTATTTTAATAATTTTTATTTAGTTGTCAGATTTTGATCGTTCAATATGACGTCCTTGACATTTAATTGTTTGTTTCTTCTAATTTTCCTCTTTTCATTTTCATAAGTTTTTGGCTCCATTAGACCTACACTATATCGCCACAACATTTTTTTCATATCATATTTTATTTTTCGTTTATTGCTTGGAGAACATAAAGTCTAGATTAAACGGTGTCCTAAAAATAAAAGTAAAATAAGTAGTGTAAACAAAAAGAAATCACCAGTGCAATATTGTAAAGCCCCTGACTTAAAATGATATACAATGTGCAATATAAGCTTACCTATTTGCAAATGTTTAATACCTCTATCATTCGGTGTTTCTCAAACTAGTGTTCCGCGAGGCCTGAATAGGTGTTCCACGAACTACTAGAGTAATTAACTAGTGGGCCACCACGTGATTTAACCTCTCTAAAATGAATAAGCAAATTGTTCCACTAAGCACGCCTACTCTGAATGTGCGGAGTGTTCCATTAAAGAAAAAGTTTGGGAAACACTCTCTATATAAATGTTGAGTAATATTTTAACTGTTTAAGTCAAAATCTTACGAAACTTGGACTTGCAAGAGAGATATATATAGTATGTTTGAAAAAAAATAATTTTACAATCAATTAAACTCTATAGATTTATTTATATGTCATATCACACACATCACGATTTAAAACATAATTAGCCGACAGGCATGGTTATACTACTCAAAACTATCAGATACCTTCTCACCCCCCCCCCCCCCACACTTCCTATTTTGCCGCCAAATAAAAAATATAAATTAGCCGCCATGAAGAATGCACATCGTGTGTAGGCTATATATTTACTCTTACATACTTATATAGACTTAGCCTAATAGGCAATCATTTATTTTATTTATTAGAAGTACAACTAATCCAGGTCAGTGCTCGAAAAGAGTCAAAACATAGACCGTTACCTCCGTGACCTATGTCGAAGGCGCCGCATAGACCCTTGAAATCCCTGATCAAATGGAACGAGTCAAAACATAGTCCCTTGAAATCCCTTATCAAATGGAAATAGTCAAAACATAGTCCCTTGTAATTCCTTATGAAATGGAAAGAGGCAAAACATAGACCCTTGAAATCCCTGATCAAATGGAAAGAGTCAAAACATAACCCCTTGTAATCCCTGATCAAATGGTAAGAGTCAAAACACAGTCCCTTGAAATCCCTGATCAAATGGAAAGAGTCAAAACATAGTCCCTTGTAATCCCTTATCAAATGAAAAGAGTCAAAACATAGTCCCTTGAAATCCCTTATCAAATGGAAATAGTCAAAACATAGTCCCTTGTAATTCCTTATGAAATGGAAAGAGTCAAAACACAGTCCCTTGAAATCCCTGATCAAATGGAAAGAGTCAAAACATAGTCCCTTGTAATCCCTTATCAAATGAAAAGAGTCAAAACATAGTCCCTTGAAATCTCTGATCAAATGGAAAGAGTCAAAACATAGTCCCTTGAAATCCCTGATCAAATGGAAAGAGTTCATCAAGAGGACATAAAGGAAAGACTGACTGTCCAACAAAATCCCTGTTCGAAGATATCCCCATCCACTAGCAAGATGAGCATTTAATCGTATCCGCCTTGTCCTGTTAGGCCAACGCCTGCATAGGCGAAGATGGATGCTCCTACTATACACCACCACCAACCGTTAGAAGAACACAAACACAGCGTACGACGCCTGTAAGAACGACGTGGTGGACGCCACACTGACTGGCTCTCCTTTCTTTCCCTCCTACCACGAAAGTTCACGAGATATTAAGATTCCTTCCCCCGTTCTCCGCTCCGCTGTCTCCTCAGGACATGGTCACAAGTGTGCCATTTAGACAATGATGAAACGTTCAGCTGGTACAACAGGACCTCGTGGTTCTTGTGTGTGTGAGATTGTTGTTTATTAATTTATATGTAATGAAATTGTACAGCGTGAGGGATTTCGTTTTCTTTTTCCAATAGTGCCTGACCTATAGAGGCGAAGGGGTTGAGAGAGGCCTACAAGGACCATTGGAAGCCTATTTATTATTTTTAAGAAGACATTCAAGCCTGTTAAATTATGCGCCCACCAATACGTGTGAAAGGTCTTTACTGAAACAGTGTAGTGATACTAATGCTTGTGAAAGTTGGTAAATACATATGAATATTTTTCTGTAAATGTACTGATATAGAGCGGATGGCTTTTTTTTTTTTTGCGTTGCGCACTCAAACTAGTTTTGTAAGAGGGGACACCATCATGTTCTTGAACTCTGTTACATGAATACCTAGATACGCCATTCAGTTACATGAATACCTTGATACGCCATTCAGTTACATGAATACCTAGATACGCCATTCAGTTACATGAATACCTTGATACGCCATTCAGTTACATAAATACCTAGATACGCCATTCAGTTACATGAATACCTTGATACGCCATTCAGTTACATAAATACCTAGATACGCCATTCAGTTACATGAATACCTTGATACGCCACTCTATCTAATTCATTTTAATTAGGGAAAGTAAAGACTGTCGGCCATTGTGCTGGTTATAGACTAAATGAGCTTTACACCGTCTGCCTCATGGTTCGCAATTTCTGAATGGGGAACTTATTATTCTTATATCTATGATATCATTCTCAAAGAGACAAAGTCACAATTGAAAACGTTAAAAATAAACAAAACTTTTATTTATTTTCATATTTTACAAAAAGAGCTGTAGCAAAACGTAAACAATTTTGAACAATCTATTTAGTTTCAATTGTATCAACTTATTCATTAAACCAGAAATAGGCAGCTCCGTTAGTTCTTGCCTCTCTTTCGGAGATCACTCCGTTACCTGTCAGAACCAAAACAGATATGTCAATAATTAAATAACTTTTTTTTTCCCTTCGCTACTTTGTGTGTTAACTATGAACTAAATGTCTTACCATCTTCGTCAAACAAACGGAAGATGTGGGGGAAGTCCAATGAGTTGAGAACCTCATCACGGACTATGTCCATCTCCAGGAAGTAGAGTGGGGCACTGGCAGCATGGGGAAAACCTTCTTGTCTCCATCCGCTGTCAAACTCTAGCTTAGACACTTCTCCGTCCTCTAGATACACGGGAAATATGTTTTGTAATAGGTATTGCTTTCTATTATACAGTTTTACTTATAATTATTTGATTCTTTAAAAGTTTTAGCATGTTAACCCTAATTTTAATTTGCTCCAGAAGTTTGAGCTTTTAGTTGGAATAATTCAAATAAATATAAGATCGTTGTTCTCCTTTAGTCCTGGAACGACCATTGTTCAGCTCGTAGAAATTAGATAAAAGTTAGAGATTAGATTTGGTCGGAATGTTGTCGCCTGCTCGAGTGACCCTCGACATTAGGGTTTCGCCGCGCAGCAGTTTCTTCCCTCTTCACGCATCTGCTGTGTCCACAGGAGCGACAACAGTCGACACAGTTTGCGACCAGCTGCGCAGGTTTTGCCAGGATGCGCACTATGTGCTGCAAGCTAAGGGTCACTGGCTCCTGATTTTTTTCCTTTGGACTCAGGGTTGACTCTCGAAGCCTTGCCCTTATTTGGGTATAACAACCTTACGGAATCAATAAGTATTATTAAATTAAAAACAGGCCTAAATATAATCTTAGAAAATTGATTTTTTTAAATTTGTAAAACAAATTAAACAAAACAATATATTTACTGTTGTCATCAAAGTGTAGCCAGAATCTGTCGAACTCATTTCTCTGCATCAAGTTGTCACTTCCTGCATATAGATGAAACAGGTTGTTTCCGGTTCCTGGCTGGGCTGAGACGCTGCAACGATTCATGAAAATGTTTCAGTTTGAGATTTATTTTATATAAAATCAATAATATTTAGGTCTACATTACAAATAATTAAATAATGCTAGCACAAAGTTACTGTCTTTCATGTTTTCTTATTTACTAATGTAACAAAACCCTAGCTTTAGAGAAAAACAGAAAGTTTTTGTGATGAGGATATAGTATGAAATCTAGATTTGGCTGATTCCGTAAACCTACTAGCCGAACAAGGCCAGAGCAAGTAAAGCGAATGCCTTCATGTTCAATGTGTTTAATCTTTGCTCTTTTCGAGATCACTATATAAGGCTTGAGATTTCCTTACATTTATAAGCGTCTATGTGTGTCATGATTTTTTTTTCTTTTTTAAAGAATGTGAGAAAGTTAAAAATAGTAAGCTGACAAACCTTTACATTTAATGTATGCAATCTAAAGATCTTATCACTTTCGTAAAGTTAGGAAAGTTTGTGACGTTTCAATATTAAGTTACAGTTAGATAGGACGATGTAGTCACGATTTTCAGTTTAAAAAAAAATGTTTTTTTTCTCGATAATTAGGTTTAAGAAATTGTTAAGTTTTTACCATTTTTATAGTCCCACCATCTCAGGCAAAATCTAGAATTTGTAATACATTGAAACCAGAGTTTGAACTAATTAAGTTAAAACTGGTGTCACAAATTCGGAGTATCAAGTTCTTCACACAAGGTCGCTGATCATCAGCGTAAGGACATTAATGCGGTCAAACCGAGAACGCTATTCATTTATTCTTTTTAGCGGCCCTCAAAAAGGTCTGCCCATCCGTCCGTCTGTCTGTCTGTCCTTCCGTCCGTCATATTTTGATCGCAGAAACAATAAAAGATATTGAAAATCCGATATCATGATATTTTAGACTATTTAAGTTCTGGTGCAACTGCTACTTCTTTTTTTTTTTTTTTTTGAAAGCCAAACGTTTTATGATTTAAAATAAAATTTGCAAGCATTTTTTTAAATAAAAATATACTAAAATACATGGGAGGCTATATCAATAAGGGATTCTATAGATCTTTTAATAAAACTTATGCAAACGATTTTTTTCAAAAATAATATTATAAAAGTATGTGCATTACTTAGGCCTAACTAATTGTTAAACATAATTCTTTTTTTTTTTTATAAAGAATTTACTTTTGTTCTAAACTGGGGCGTAACTAGGGATTTGGGGGCCCGGGGGGATTGACCTCTTTGGGGGCCCCTTGCATTTTGACATGCGACATATGACATGAGATAATGTACGCAAAAATATATAAGCCCCAAATCAATGGTTCAGTATATCAGTAAACTTAACAAAAAGTAATCATCAAGACTCTTTTAATGAATAATACCGTTGTTTATTAGTTAAATAATGCACAAGTGACAAATCTCAATTGATATCACTTAACGTCATGCATTCTGTGCAACAAAGACATCTATAACATCAACTACATCGATACTTTGAGCACACGTAATTCCCATATGAAGCCTGTTTCCTCAATATGTCTATTGGTGATTGTATTACTGGTTTGTTGATGAAAAGTGCTCGTGCATCATTGAAAAAGCGATTTTCCATTTATTTCATCATACAAACAGGAAAAATAGCACAGTTTGTCATAAGCGTGTCTTCATCTAACACAGGGGTTCTCAACCTGTGGGACTTGACATCTTTGGGGGTCGATTGTCGAATTGCCAGGGGTCGCCTAAGACCATCGAAAAAATGGATTTTATTATAGTCTATTCTTCGATTGCTGTATATGTGTGTGTGTGGGGGGGGGGGTCGCGGCAGAGTGGGGGATTGTAAAAAGGGGTCGCCGAGCATAAAAGCTTGAGAACCGCTGATCTAACAGGTGTCTTGGTTCAAGAAGAAACCCAAAGGTATCCATTTTCTTTCCAGCCTTTGGAATCTGCCCTTCATCTCCATATGAAATCTGTCCAGCACTTCTGTCGCAACACGTTTGAATGTCAGTTTTATTGACAGTCCTACATTAGAACTCAACTTCCCATCAAGTCTTTTCTTTCTTCTGATTGTTTTGATTACAGGGAATCCATAGTATTCACTACCTTCTTTTGCTTTTTCGATGGATTGGGTTTTTGTCAGTTTCTCATCATTTTGAAGAAAGCATGAAAGGGTAGGCCTACTAATTTCTTTAGCAGCTTCCCGTATATGCAGTCCAGACTTTTGTAGTTTCTTCTGAACTATATTAATTGGGCGCAGGAGCTTTGATCAGAATTCCAGATAGGCAAAACATTCTTAATTTTCCACTGCATGAAGAAGATTCTGTGGTAATATTATAATGGTATTACGTCATTGTTAGTTGTTTATGTTTTATGCGAAAGCAAAAGGAGTCAGAGCATACAGAAGTGGGAAAGATCCATATCTCGTTATGCTCGAGTATAGGAATACTCCGATAAGTGGACAGTCGTATTCACCATCACAACAGCTGACGAGTAGAAGACTCAGGGAATCATTCCAACTGATCCCAAACTATTGAAACCATCGGTAGCTGAAAATGCAGAGACATTACTCAAAGAACGACAGATGAAAAGCAAAGTGAAATATTATGCAAAAACAAGACTACCTAAAGATTATTCTGTCGGAGAGTTCGTCTAGGTCAAACATGGCAGAAAGCAGTTGTCATAAAAAAAAATATTCAGCACCCAGATCTTACACCATAAAGACAAACGATGGAAAAACATACAGAAGAAATCAACGCTTTTTACATAAGAGTTTCGATGAAGACATCTCTGGGTACTATGATACCAATGAAGACAATGAACTGCAAACTGTCGGAACAAACGAAACAGACAGTTATAGACCAACGTCTAGAGAACTTGTTGTGCCAGTCAAGACAACCAGAAGTGGACGAATTGTTAAAGTTCCTAGAAGACAGGGCCGGCCTTAGGCCACTGCAGCCTATGCGGTAGCAGTGGGCCCCGCGCTAATTCTAAGTGTACATTATTAAATTAAACCATTATAACGTATATAAAATAACAGGGTTTTCGCGACCTCCTGATTTTCCAGGGCCTCCAGGAAATCTCATGAAAACGCAAAATATACGATAAACTCCTGAACTTTTTTTGAATTTATTCAAATCTCCTAAAGAATAGACGAAATTGACATTTTGGGGTGCCAATAAATAAAAAGTGGCATTTCGAGCTTTCATTTGATAAAAATTTATTGCAAAGACGAAAGTAGGCCTATTTTCTAATTTAAAAAAAAAATAAAAAAATTTTGACATTATGCTTATGCCTAGCTAGACTAGGCCCCGCGCGATCCGTTTCGCATAAGGTCCCGCAAATGCTAGGGCGGCCCTGCTAGTAGATATCACTCTTAAGAACTTTAAAAGGAAGGGTGTGATAATAACTTCAAAAGGAAGAATGTGCTAATATTATATGATATTACATCATTGTTTTTTGTTTATGTTTTGTGCGAAAGCAAAAGGATTAGATGAAAATAAAAAGAGAGTTTCCATTGGATGAAGGAAAGATGAATAGAGGGGTAATAACTCGAGTGTGAAGTTTAATTCTGAAATTATAGCATTATTAAGAATAACTTTTAGATCTCTTATACTAGATTCTGTAAATTTTGCTTCAAGGTTAATTAGTGTAGCCATAAAATACTCGCCATTTAGATCTATTATTAGTAAAGGTAACAAGATACCTGGAATTCGCTGCATATCATGCAGTTTTATTCGTGGCAACAAAGTTTAAAATGTAAGACTAACTTTTAAAAAAACTTTGATCTCTGTGGAAAAAAAATATTTTTAAAATGTCAACAGTCAACGTACTGATAGACCTAGATCTAGGTTTAGTCTTTGTGATAAATTTAATCCATAAATGTTGAAAAAAAAAGACACCCGTTGACACTATTTGTCAATCAAATATATTAATTTACAAATAAATTTCGGACAGCCATTTGGGCCCCCCCCCCCCAGGTGGGGCTTGGGGCCCGGGGGGATTTTAAAATTCTCCCCCCTACCCCCCCCCCCCTTTAGTTACGCTCTGGTTCTAAATGAGAAGAAATGAATGTAGTGTGTACATAAGTCTAATATAATTTTAAAAAATATTTAATAAGCAGTATTTCATAGTATACAAGAGGAATCGGATTTGAACCGCGAAAGTAGATTTGGGCATTTAACCAAAGAGAAAAGTTTCTTCCTTGAGGTCTTGAGTGAGACATTGGGCCTTTACAAAACTTTCAATTAAATAATAGTTCATATTGTGCCATATCTTCATAACAACCAGATCATTGAATACATCTGAATATTAACAATGTAATAATAATAACATTAATAAATCTCCGTATCTTGTCGTATCATGTCTCATTAAATGTCGTAAAGTATAAAGTAAGCCTAAAGTTCCTTTTTCAGACCTTACGATCATGCAAAATGTATTTATTTATGTGACCGATGGTTAACGAGGGTGTCATGTGGCCAGCACAACGACCAACAACCTTGACTTTTCCCCAACTAATATCAGGTACCCACCAGGGCAGGGTGGATTCAGAAGCCCGCTAAAGATACCGAATTTATAAATTTCAGTCTTCACCTGGGATCTTCTTTAGCCAAAGTCAGAAAATCATAAGTCGTTCGGTTGATTAAGAGGAAGAAATGTTTCCTTCAAAAGTTATTTAAATATAGGACCACTTACTTCTTTTTATCAATCACGTGAATATGATGTTGTTGTTTGTAAAGTCCGATTGAGCTGCCTAATGTAACTCATTTACTTATTTTATTATCTTATCCTTTTATCCTCTTACCCCTACTCGATTCTTAAACAGAAGAAAAACTAATTCTAAAAGTAACCATTGAAAGAAAATTGTGTTGCCAACTTTTATTGTCTTTATAAAATTACTACGTGACGTTTACTTTCCCCAACAGGTACAGGGATTGAGATGTCTAAATTTAATATATCCACACATAATGAAACGTTAGAACTAATGAACTAAGTACTTTTGGATAACGTAAACAAGCACAGCTATTTAGGTCAAAAGTTGGTTGATGTCTTTTTTTTTAATTCAAAAAGCAAAGTAAAATAGTTGAGTTTTTGTTCTGTAAAGTATTTGTTTCTACTATTCAACTCACAGAGTCAACAAATTCGGCATTTAAGTCAATAAAAAATTAAAAAGTATTTTTACACATGTTTGTTTTGAGATAAAAGAAAATACATAAAACATCTGCCAGTCCTCTCAATATTTTCTGTTGCTAAAAATACAAACTCGAAGTTGAGTTTTGTAAATAGGTTCTCTTCAAAACTGTTATGCTTTCATTTGTTGTTAAGATCAGTTGAATGTCAAACGTAAAACATAAAATAAAGACGTTTTTCTTTACAACAATATTTACGCTGTTCAAAATGACAAAACCCAGGTCGACCTACATACAAACGTGAAGGTCTTTTAAAGTTTTATGGCACATTGAAGTCTTACAAACTTCTACCGTGTTCTTTCAAATTTTTTAGTTTGTCATCAGTTTTACTTTTTAATGATGGCATTTTATTTTTTTCAAGTTTTTATCTGCTCTAAAGCTTGGCCTGTGTAGCTTACTTGTCAACGTTTCTGTAAATGCCATCAAATGTCACCGAAAATATTGGGCATTTGATGAAATCGTATTGGTTTTATTGGATATATTTGTTTGAGACAAAAACTACAGCATACATTTTAACCGATCTCTCGTTTGAAGATTTCCAACTATGGCGGGATTACAAAACAAACACTAAAATATATAAAAAGGTTTATTTCAAAAATAGTTGAAAGGCTATTCGCAATTAAATATTCATCGCCACCTATATTGTAACAGTTTTGGTTAATGAGAAAAGCAATTATGTACATGTGACAACGAGTTGCATCATCTAATTTTAACCTTATTTTAAATAGACTTATAGAGGATATCCATAGAAGTCTGGCAAAAATGTATTCTATCCTATTCAGTGGCGTAAGAAGATGTTTATAGTTCGACTGTTACGATAGGCAAAGGATATATCCTGCATTAGGAACGACCTTGCGCAAGGGTAATTACTTTGGCAAGCTGAAAGTTGATAGGCATAACAAAGGTGACTCCCGAAACCTTTTAAAGACCAGCTAAAGTGTCAACTTGCTTGAACTTACATAGAAGAGAGAAACATAGAAGCAGGCAGCTTAGGAAGAAGGCAGTTGGATATTTCTTTATATTAACCTCGCCCCATTAAGTAGTAAAAGCGTCAATCCTGACATTTTGTGAGCATATCACACATACAAATTTTGAATTTGAATCCGCGTTTCCACAAAATGTTAATTAAGAATTCACTTCTATGGTATGTGATGTTTTTCCTCACTAATTGATAGTTACTTGCCGACTCTAGCGTGCTTAACAGACATTACTATCATTTAGTTTGTTGATTTTTCATGCTAGATGTTTCTGAATCAATAGCTACGCTTATTAACCGTTAAAAGGGGAAATCTTTCACGCAGAACAAATAAAATTTAGTATTTAATTAGTGAAAAGCCAATAGTACAGTACCTACGTAAGGTACTTTTTTTTAGTAGTAAAAATAAGGCGTACAGCGTTAGAGGCCCGTTAGCGATATGTGGTACTGTATAAATAGGCTAAGGGCCCCGAAAATGACACTCGCTTAAGGCCCCGCACTCTGCTAAGGACGCCTCTGGGTGGTAGATAGATATATGTACATGTACGTTTGTTAAAATAAATGCTTTTCAGTATTATAATAATGCGATTGTTACATTGTGCAATTATGTACTAGTTTATTTTTATCTATTTATTAATTTATTTTTATTATATTGGAAGAAAATGTGGTATTGAGATTTATGTTTACTTTGCAGGACTTTAAAGGAACAGCTAGAATTAAGATAATAAAATTTGTTTTTGAACACCTAAAGACAGAAACCACTTCACGAAGATGTCTAGTGTTTAGCACAGGGTCGAATCAACTTCTCTTTTCACAGCTAATATCAAACCAGAACTAGATACTCATGCCAAAACTAGAGACTCAAGCCAGAACTAGATACTCATGTCAGAACTTGAGGCTCATGTTAGAACTAGAGACTCATGTCAGAACTAGAGACTCATGTTTGCTGTCGTCAAGTGTAGTTATCTCAACTTAATCATCATCCTCGTAACACTCCATCTCAGCCTGAGAGATTCAAATCCACTTTTGCAAGAGCTCTGGACAGAAACCCTGCTGTTATGTGTAGTGCATGTATGTCACCATTCAGGTCGAGAATTCGTGGTTTTCCAAACCTGTCAAGAGATCTCTCTGATACGCCATCACAAGAGAATTTATTAGAGGGAAATATTAGATAAAGATTTAACAAGACGTTTATTTATAAATGTTTACATTTCATTAAACTCCTACTATAAATATACAATTTCGTCATTGTGAAAAGATGATAAAAAGATGGAAGCTGGTTAATTTCAGCTAATTATTTTTGTCCCTTTGTTTTTATTATTGAAATTAATAACTTTTTATAGTCTAAATTCCGTATAAATATATATATGGTCCCTGCCCAAATAATCTTTCATTCTTTGACACTGCTTTGATCTTTAACTGTATTATATTAAATTTTATTTGTAATGGACAACTTTTGCATTATATTAAAAATAAAATCTTTTTAAATGAAAAATGCATGGCATATATATGTATAATAAAAAAAATGGGCAAATAAGATTGGGGTCATTTCACATTTTTTACAAAAAGGACTTAAAATAAATATTTGTATAGTTTCCATGTGGAGGCTAGCAGATTTATATTTAATTTTATCATCATACTTTAACATGAACTTATTGTTGTAAATCTAAGGTAGGCAAAAGTGTTTTTTTTTACTGTAAATATGTGTTTATTAACAAATACTAAGCATGGAATGGGTTGCCTGAGTCAGCCAGGAAAACCAATGACTTTCAGAATTTAAGTTATTGATTAACATGCATGACTAGATTGACTTCGGGACACGCGTAGGACGTAATCATCTTCTTTTTTAAAGTAACGTCTGTATTTCATAAGATAAGATGTTCTAATTAACAAACCAAAACAACAGAACGCTTTTGTTAACAATTGAATATTGTTCAAACTAGTGCAGTACACCAATGGTGTTGTCAACTAGACGTGGGACATATTGATGCAAGTGGGTTGTAATAAAGTTAATCACTGAAATAAGCGTTCCAGTTGTATCTGGCCTCTCTCTCGTTAATGGCACCATTACCTGGAAAAGAGAAATGCACACCTTAGTTTAACGTTACGAACAAATATATACAAATGAAATAATTTATTTCTTTAAAAAAAAAGCTTATTTAGGGAAAAGAGCCCAAAAATCACCGTCATATGTCTAAATACTGCAATGTTTAACTCCCTTTTTTCTATGCAATACAATTAAAATTTATTCCCACTAATTGATAACTAATTGGTTAAATTAACATTGATTCATGTAACATCAATGCCTGCCACCAATGAATAATTGTTTCAATTTGATCCGAGAAATGGAAATGGGAGAAAAAACATGCACAAACTGTGTACCAGAGACAGAAGGAGCGAGTTAATATTAGCTTTGTAAAATCTGGGAGAAGGTTACGTGCTTTTGGGTGCACTAGCGGATCCAGAACTTTTGAGGCATATATATATATATATATATATATATATGCCCCAGTGGGGTTCGCAAGCATTTTCACTGAAGAAACGCATTCTCCCGGAATCCACAGCTCAATATTCATCCTATTCAAAAAGGCGGATCAAATTGAGTAAAAATGCTGACCAAAACAGGCCTACTACAATATATTATATTTACTTATGATAAAATTTGAGATTAGAGTGTGGTGCGCCATATTATACAAATGGGTTCAAATATCAATAACTAGCTTATATTATATAGATATACAACTAATTCTATGATTTCTCCATAAAAATAGGACCGCCTCCCCCACTCAAAGAGCCAGATTTTGGAGAGCAGCAGATTCAATCGCCCCACCCCACCCCACCCCTAATCGGCAAAGATACCAGAGGAAAGCGACATAATATAAAAATTATTTAGTAATTCAACTAATTTTGTTCACAAACTTTTATTTCTCCTCAAAAATAGGACCGCTCAAAGCGATTAAGTGGGAAGGACAGTACATGTATTCGCCCTCCCCAACCCACCCAATCGGCCAACAGGAGAGCGACATAATATAAAGATCGGTTAAAATTTCCATAACAAGTTTTAACCGTATAAATATTTGATTGATTCTCTTAACAAACTAAGATTTCTACAAAATAATTGGACCGCCCCCCAACTCGAAACTTGGGGGGGGGGGGGAGGCGGGATTGATGCCCTCCCCAACCCACCAAATCCGCCTACATACTAGAAGGGGGTGGAGAAATAATCTATTTGTAGGTTGAAATATAAATAATAAGTATATATATTATTAGCATAAGTAATACATTTGTATACAAATTGTGTGATTTCTTTACTAAAATTCTTCCGCCCCCTAGATCCGCCAGTGTTTGGGGCAGTTTGGGCGATTAGCAAGATATCTCTTTCAGACCTTGGGTATAAAGGGGTTTATGTGATTAAGCTCATCTGTTTCTAACGAGGGCCAGCAGGTCAACCATTTGCCTTTACCTCCCTTGCGTATGTCAAGTACTTATTAGAGTTGGGAGAACTCGGTGGGACCCTAAATACCGACATTCAAACTCTGGCCGCGATTCAAAATCAAGACCATCTCGTTTAGAGAGCCAAGCGCTTTACCACACAACCACCACGTCCCGGGAAACAGCAAGCATAAAAATTATCCATTCCTAGTCGACATTGGGTTACGAACTCAAGCCTATAAGGCGGACAGCCCTAGTTTCTGTCGCTCAGCCACCACACATCCCGGATACAAACATTTGTCAAAGCTTATTATTCTGACTACACGTCAACACACAAAGTTAACCGTGTGAGATATTCAACGTTTATGCTAACACTAAGAGTAACGAACTTACCGTCCTCATCGAAGAGATGGAAGATGTGTGGAAAATCTTGAGAGTTGAGAACCTCGTCATGGACAGCGTCTAACTCGAGGAAATAGAGAGGAGCGTTTTGTGGATTAGGGAAACCTTCCTGTCTCCATCCGCTATCAAACTCTTGTTTGCTGACACTGCCATCACCTGGTGGAGAACATTTATTTCAAACAAAATGCTTAATGATCCTACTAAGTAAGTAAACTTCCCCAGTCAGACACTGCAATCTCTTTAGCAGATGATATAAAAGTCACGGTTAACGAAAGTGTCATGCTAACACAACGGCCAACTGCCTTTACTTTTCCCTAACTAATGTCAGGTACCCATTAGAACTGGGTGGACTCAGAGGCGCCCTGTGATCCCGAAATTAAAACTCCCATACTTGATCCGGATTTGAACCCGTGAACCCACGTTCGGAAGCCAAACGCTTAACTACTCAGTTACCATGCCCCCCCCCCTTTTGATCGCACCTAATATTCAAGTCATAATGTTTGGATTTTTTTTTCTATGGAAAAAAGGTCAGTGAGAAATTCAGAACATCTTTTTTTTTAATTTGATATCTCTGTGTTATGAAAAAAAAAAGTGTATGCAGTTCAGTGATGTATTTTTAGTTGTATTCTAATTCCAGCAGTAGAATTTTGTTTTGCATGTGTTATTTTAAGAGTTGTTTTGTTTCTCATTGTAATTATAATATCGGTTTGCAGTATTTTCAATTGGCACAAAGAAATATTGTTGAGCTGAGAGTGGCTGGTTTTTAACTTAAAATGCCAGTGAGAATGAAACAGAAAGAGAAGAATAAGCACATAAAAATGGACCAGTACAGACAAATATAAAGACAGAGAGATTGGACGAGAAAAAGTTTTGCTTTGTTTTACATGTTTAGGACGGTGCTTCAGAGCTGAAGATGATTAAATCCTAGCCCGCATGACGACAGGGGATGGGGGCGGACACTGTTCAAACTCGGGACTACCAGACAACATTTCAGAGCACATACCGAACGACCAGGCGACCATTCGAGAAGAAGTAAACTCGTGCGAAAGAGAATGAGAGATAATATTTCGATTTTATTCAATAGCTTGGCTACAACACTTTCTTTTATTTATTTACCAACACATTTTCATGGACAGAAATTACATTTCATAAGAGATAACTAGAGGGGAATATTTTTTTTTAAATCACAAGAAAAACATAAAAAGTTCTTATAAAAAAGAAGCTTATACGATATGTAGTTGTATCCATTAGTTTGAATCAGTCATGTCATTAAATTTGTAATAGATCTTACAATAATGAATCTGTGCGATAAGAAATATTTGTACAATTGTTTCGTTTTAGCGCTATTTCATGCTTTTAGCTTTCTCAATACGCTATGATCCAATCATTTGTCTCACTACGCTATGATCCTATCACTTGTCTCACTACGCTATGATCCTATCACTTGTCTCACTACGCTATGATCCTATCACTTGTCTCACTACGCTATGATCCTATCATTTGTCTGGACCAGTTCTAAAAGTTGGGGTCGGGGGTGGAGAGGGAACGAAAGGGATATCTGGAAAATTTTACCTTAATCGTTTTTTAAAAGAAGAACCTGAATTCGAACTCATGCCTCAGGCCTCACCAAGCCGACATTCTAACCACTCTGCTAGTGAGGTGTGTATGAAAATAGAAGATTGAATAGTTATCTGTTGTTTGCTTCAAATTTAATTTAAAGCGGCGACATATAAAGCGGACTACTTCAGCATATATCACCACCTCAGTCAAGTAAAATTTCTTTCCCTTGTTTAAAGTAACAAACAAAATAATTAATTTCAAATTGTTAATTAACTAATATGTTAATTTTATTTTTATTGATTCTTGGGTTGTCAGGTAAAAGAAATAATTGTGCAATATATCAGCTTGATCTGAGATTGGGTGTTTGAGAAATAACGTGTACAAACTTTTTACCAGACAGACAGACAGCTTTGTAAAGCTATGTAAGTTGTTTTGAAGTAGCTGAGAATTAAGAGTTGATAAAAGAATTTTAAAATATAATTTCTCTTTCTATAAAGTTATTCTAAAAGTGAAAGTACAATTTTACCATCGTCATCAAAATGTAGCCAGAATCTGGCAAACTCGTTTTGTTGCAACAAGTTATCATTGCCAGCGTATCTTTGGAACAAATTGTTGAAGTTTTGTTGACCCCCGGGCTGGGCGACCACGCTGGAAGAGAGAATAATTGATTTTAAAACCAATTCGAGCTATAGGAATACAAAAACAATCTACTAAATATTACAGTGCAATAAGTTCTGCTCTTATCTCGTTGATTGTTTTTGAAACTTTCATGTCAGTCATTCTGTCCTATATATTTTGTTATTCTGTCCATTATATGATGTCAATCATTCTGTCCATTATATGATGTCAATCATTCTGTCCAATATATGATGTCAATCATTCTGTCCTATATATGATGTCAATCATTCTGTCCTATATATGACGTCAATCATTCTGTCCATTATATGATGTCAATCATTCTGTCCAATATATGATGTCAATCATTCTGTCCAATATATGATGTCAATCATTCTGTCCTATATATGATGTCAATCATTCTGTCCAATATATGATGTCAATCATTCTGTCCTATATATGATGTCAATCATTCTGTCCTATATATGATGTCAATCATTCTGTCCAATATATGATGTCAATCATTCTGTCCAATATATGATGTCAATCAGTCTGTCCTATATATGATGTCAATCATTCTGTCCAATATATGATGTCAATCATTCTGTCCTATATATGATGTCAATCATTCTGTCCTATATATGATGTCAATCATTCTGTCCAATATATGATGTCAATCATTCTGTCCAATATATGATGTCAATCATTCTGTCCTATATATGATGTCAATTATTCTGTCCTATATATGATGTCAATTATTCTGTCCTATAAATGGACAATTAAGTACAGATAAATTACAGAAGTATTGATAAGGACGCATTATAGTAATTTGTCAAACTATTTTTTAGCACTTTTTAACACTGTCCAGTCAAATTTCTAAACACTTTCGCTTGCAGCACTAAGTTTGTTTTTGTTTTGTTTTTTATTTGGCAACAGCAATCTTTCAAAATGGCACCTTTAATACATTTTTTTTTGGTCTATTTCTATAACTCTCCCAATCTACAGTATTTCCACAAATGTACCCCCCCCCCCCGGGGGGCACATATGTATAACCCGCATATGTGTATACCCCGCACAAATTACGAAATAAGCACCCACACAAAATCGTACAGCTCGTACGCTTATATACCCCGTCTGCTGCTTCACTTATTGGAAGAAGACAACGAATATGATTAAAGTTTTGATGGCTTCACTAACTATAGCTTGGACATTGATATTACTGAGACTTGCGATTGATTGCGGCTTTATTGCTTGCTTTGTAATCTATACGTTTTGACATTGCCGGTATCGGACAATTAGTTTAGGTGCTTACTTACTTGACACAATTGATAACTGGCATTAAAGTTTCTCTGCCGCATCGGTCATATTTGTTTTCTTAAGGTTTATACTGAGTGCCAAAGTACATTTAGTTTTTACTATATTACAACCACATTGCATAGACCTATCTCTTATAATTTTGTATTCCTATTGATTCCTTAGTGTTTAAAGAACGTCAACAGAATCTGAAAATCAAAGTGGAAGCAAAGGGCAGATCACTGCGATTAACGTAGAGTATGAAAATCCCAATATTTGCAAAGCGATTTATCGGGAACAAAATATTTGAAAAATAAAATAAGTTAAAACTCTCATTGTCTGTGAAACAAAAATCTGGCAATCTCACGTGTATAAACAAATAGTTTAATTTTTAGAAATAAAAAAAAAAATTACCAGCCAAAAATGGCAACAGCAATAATGGCAAGAGATCTCATGATTGTTCAAAGTCTGGCACACTTCTTCAAAAGTAGTGATCGTCAACAAGTGTGGTGTTTATATAGACGCTCAGTCTGGTTGTTACAAATCTAATAATGTCCGGTTTCCGGTCTCATAATTTTCATTTCCTTATCAGAAAAATAAAAACCAAACAATAAAAAAAAAAACGAAGCTAAATTTTTTAAAAATTTATACTATAAAACCAAATCGCCGGATGAGAGGTTACATAAATAGTTGACCAATAAAAAAGTCTGAACTATATTAATCACGTGTTCGTTGTTTTCATTGAGTCTCAACGAACGTGTCCTAATGCTGTTAAACCATGATCACATCCTACACAATGTAGATAGATCATTGTAAACAATTAATATAACTTCTTGGCATGAGACAGTTTATCCAATCCAATAATTTGAATAAAAAACAAAACGCGCGAGCTTTAAGTGAAACTAGCGAGACAACCAAATGGAGGCTGTGAATATTGTACACAATTAAAATAATTTCTTCGCTAAACGCCAGTTTCTCTGATCGGATAATTTGAATAATAATCAACTCGCCACTCAAAACTGTTTAATATGCCTATTACTATTTAATGACGACCTAAATGGGAGATCTGAAGACATTCTTCACTTGGATATTCCGAACTGGGTGCTGAACGCCCTTGTGCGTGGACAAACCAAGATTCCAATCACAAATAAATGTAAACTATTACAGACATAGTTTATTGAAAATGCACAAACGAAGAACTGAAAGTAAATTCTAGTTACAAAACAGATTCCAAATGCATAAAGACGCTGCATAATTCTTTTCTCTCTTCTCATTTGGTACCACGTGGGATCAGTGTCGTGATGAGCCTCATCACCAAGACAACCGACTGGAAATACTTACAGAATTACTCGCCAATAATCTCGTCCAGCTCAACCATTATTATTTTTAACTTAATTTTAAACATTAGTTATAATCTCTATAAACACATCAAAATGTTGTGGCTTTTTTACATTTGTTACTCATATAGGCTACTAGGCATTTATGTAGCTTTTTCATGTAGGTATCCGTGGGCAGGTTTTGACTTAATAAAACTTTTAACTTTTCGATTATATTTTACATTCATGCTAAAGGGTTTTCATAAGTTAAAAACAAAAAAAAAATTAGTTTCTGATTTATTCGTTATTTCCTATTGTTTTCAAATACTTAAGGCGTGTCAAAGCATCGTGCTCAAACACGTGGACGCAAAAAAAAAGCTGTTAAATGTTTGAAAAGTCGAAACTTTTTCTTGTGAATGAAGATGGACGTAGACAAAGAGACCTGAACAGTCTGTCAATTGGACGAGAGTACTGATAAGACGTAATCTATTTCATGGATTTAAAAAGTTTTACTGACTCTCAGCGAATGGCAGGTGAAAATTGATCTATTTATTCTCATCTCAATGTTTATGAAAGTTTAGACATTTTTAATTACAAACAAACATAATCTGATCTGTTGTCAATTAACTTTTCTACATATTTTGAAAATCGACAGGGGTGGTTAATTCTGCATTATATTGTATTTTATGGAGCACTGGGGCAGGAATGGGGTTTATTATACAACTCTGGGACTATTCTTCAACAGAGTAGAGCTAACAGTCGCATAATCATTAATCAAGTGAACCTACGAAAATTCTAACAAAAGAAAAACTAAAGCAAACTACTTTTACCAAATTCTATGGCGTAGCCTAGCTAGGGGACTTAAGATTTAACACTCTTGTCTGGCCAGCGGATCATAAGAATCTTCCTGAGGCACGTATTGATAATTATTTTGATCTTTTTTTTTTGTCAAGGTGGTGGTTTTGTTTCGCCAGGTCTATGCTCCTTAAATACACATGGAAATGAAAAATCGTCAGTTGTCTTAAAATAAAGTGACAGACCCTAGCTATGGCAGCCCCTTCATCAGGCGTGGAGAGACAAAGGTTATATTTTGTGGAAGCTTCTGCAATGCAATAGGGAGAATACAATCAGGGCACCTAACATTGTGACCTACAATGTGGTCATCAAGTTACTGTGGTCTAAAAGCCATGCGATTTACAAATAATGTAAATTAAACGACAAATCCATATATATATCTGAGTCAACTGGAGAATATCTAGAATGAAGCAAATAATTTGAAAAAATGTTGGGGGAAAAGCCTGAACTTTGAGGCCGCAGAAGTAGCTCGATCACAGGGTGTTGAACTTTGAGGCCGCAGAAGTAGCTCGATCACTGGTGTTGATTCATTCCAGTGTCTTCAATACAGGATTTGACTAGTTTTTTATCCTAGACATCTATTTTACCACTAATTAAGGATTTCAAACATTGTCATTGCTTGCAACGCTATTTCTTTGTTTAGCAGAGCTGTCATTTTCAAAATTCCGATTGATGCACAATTATATGAACAACTCGCACGCAAAGCAGGTTTGTACCTCTTGCCGTTCCTTTCATTTCCCGATACAAACAACCAATATTTTAGTAATAGATGCATTCTATTTTCTGCTTGGAAGGTCAACAAATGTAGATTTAATATATCTATATATAATAGATATTTACACTGATTAACAATTGATGGATATAATTATAGAGCTATCATTGTCAATTTCTCAGTTCTCTCACTTAAGTGGTTTTGAAATGTAAATTTATGTCACAAGAAAATCTATAATAAAACAATTGTTTGTTTGAAACACACTTAAGTTCAGGATTGAAATAAGCGTTGAGTGTTTCGACACGATTGTAAGCATGTATTGAATGTTGCAACTGAATTGAATGTGTAGACACCATTACCTACATGGGTATGTCTTTTTACAAAGCTTACATCAACTATCACTGTCTGTCTGTCAAGTAAAAAGTTTATATGAATTATTTCTCTCACACTCATTCTCGGACCAAGTGGGCACTTTGCACAATTATTCATTGGTGTATACATGTCAGACATGAATCAATAATCATAACTATCAAAAAAAAAAAATTAGTCAATTAGTTATCGGTAATTAATTATTTTGTATGATATCAGCAAGGGAAATTAATTCTTCAGTATTCACAGATACGGCTAAGTATCTAGGGTTTCTTCCTTTGTATAAATGAACACGTTTTTTTTCAACCGCAACCATTCTCGGAACAAGTTAAAACTTGAAAAAAATATTTATAATTAAAAAAAGTAACCATTTAGTCAAATAATTATTGGTAATTAACTATTTTGTTTGATATTGAATGAGGGAAATAACTTCTACATTATTGAAACATATAATTTTATGTGCGGAGTTCTTTTCCTTAAATAAGCTTTGTTATTTAAATAAAGATTTTTTCCAATTTTGCTTTATTAAATGTAGTCATGTATAAATTTGTTTTAGTCATGCTACTCTATGAGAGGGGGCCCCTCGTTTATTCTTGAACCCGGGCTGACGAGTACCTTGCTACGGCTCTGTTTCGAGTAGTACAGCGGAACACAAATAAAGACTATGAATAAACATATCACTTCATTCTATATCGACATTCACTGAGAACGAACACAAAAGTCTCTGTCAATGATTTAATAGAGTACAAAAGGTAGTACAAACAACTTTTAAGATGGTCACGTTCAGTCTGAGAAGTAAGCGTTCCAGTTGTATCTGGCCTCTCTTTCGTTGATAGCGCCATTACCTGGAATACAAACATAAAAAGTTGTATAAAATTCAGGGATGAGGGAGATGAACACAGCCACGGAGGTGAGAGAGATGAACACAGCCACGGAGGTGAGAGAGATGAACACAGCCACGGAGGTGAGAGAGATGAACACAGCCACGGAGGTGAGAGAGATGAACACAGCCACGGAGGTGAGAGAGATGAACACAGAGGCAGACATTAGAAACAAGGAATGAGGAGTAAGGGGCAGGGAGAGCAAAGGTAAATAGACCATGAACAGTACTAAATTTATTGAATTTATTTCATTATAAGATCCTGTTCACCATTAGTTTGGTTTTGTTACTACATGCTTAATATAGTCTGGAGACTGGAGCAAGATTAAGAGTGACTATAATAAAACTACGGTGGAGTATTTCGGATTTCATGCATCATTTTGTTAAATACTTTTAACCGAATCCGATTGTTTTGTTGTGTGTTTTTTTAATGGTTGTTGTATCATTTAATAATAGTATATGATAGATCTGTGAGCTTCGGCGGCGTAGTACTTGCAAAGGATATAAACATCTTTAGAATTATCTGGCCAATGCAATACTAGAGAAACTTTTTAAAATAAGTGAATTATATAATTTTGTACGGATACTACTGTAGTTTGTTTTTTTCAAACGTCTAAAGGTTTATTAATGTACATAATTAAGTTTTCAGACAAAACTACATAACAGCTACACTATATCACCATTAGTAATTACATTCTTAATGCAAAGGAATTGTTCTATAGGGAGGGGAGACAATTATGTATTAGAATTAGGAAATTGTTAATTTGAATTACCATAAATCTATCAACTTTCTCTAATGTTCTATAACATTATTATGAATGCACTAAAAATAAACTTCTCTGTCTATGTCTGTCGCATTTTATGTCTCGAGAGACGATCTTTTCCATTGGCAACTTGTATGTAAACATGATACAATCAACCAATTGTAAACTCACCGTCCTCACCGAAGAGTCGGAAGATAGGAGGGAAATCTTGAGGGCCCCGAGGGTCATTGTGGACGGCATCTAGCTCGTGGAAACAGAGAGGGGCGTTTTGTGGATGTGGGAAACTTTCCTGTCTCCATCCGTTATCCAACTCTTGTTTGCTGAGACTGCCATCACCTGGTACACAGCAAACAAGTATTTTAACAAGAGGTGTCTTATTTGTGAACATTTTCGTTCATTGAGCGTCAAATAGTGTATAGCTTACGCATTGAAATCATAGAAATTGTTTTCAATAAATGTTCTATAGTTGAAGTGAAATACAGAGGAGAACAAAAAGAGAGGGAGATAGGGAGTAAGAGAGAGAGAGAGAGAGAGAGAGAGAGAGAGAGTATTTGCTTAGAGATTCAATCAAATAAAATATGCATTACGTACCGAGAGTATAATGCCATAATTCTCAATGATAATTGATACAAAATTATCTTATACTATACTGATATTATTTAGAAGTATTTGAAAAATATGTTGTTGTTTTTTCCTTAGTATTTTATGCGAAAAAGATTTTGTAATTCGTATTGTAATAAATATCTATAAAACACTACACTACAATGCATTACACTAAAATACACTACAATACATTACACAACATACATTACAATACATTACAATACATTACATTACACTACACTACACTACACTACACTACAATACAATACATTACACTACAATACATTACACTACACTACAATGTATTAGACTACAATGCATTACACTAAAATACACTGCACCACAATACAATTCCCTACAGTACACTACATTATATTACATTACAATACACTACACTACACTACAATACATTACACTACAATACATTACACTATAATAAACTACACTACAATACACCATATATCACTGGAAAATAAAGCTAACATATTAATAATGAAGACTAGGAATTACAACATAAAATCTTTAATTAATGGATTTAAAAAATTTAAAAAAAAAGTGTTTTTATAGAGAGGTATTTATTATTTCGACAGTAAAACATAAAAGTAGTTTTCTATAGTTTCCACTTGCGCTGCCTGAGACGCATAATGGGCATCTCTTGGAGGGACCATGTCTCCAATCAGGAAGTTTTGAGATTGGCCAATATGAACAGCATGTATGCTCTCCTGACACAAAGGAGATTACGCTGGCTCGGACATGTCACCCGCATGCCAGATGGTAGAATCCCGAAAGATATCTTATATGCTGAGCTTGTGGAAGGAGTCAGACCCAAGGGCCGCCCAAGACTAACATATAGAGATGTCTGCAAGCGAGACATGAGAGCCTCAGGCATCAGTGAAAGTATGTGGGAAAACATAGCCAAAGACCGGAGTGCATGGAGACAGACTGTGCGTGCTGGGACAACCCTTGCTGAGAACAAAAGAATTGAAGCGGCTTTAATCAAGAGGGAAAAAAAGAAAGCTGCCCTGTCTGCTAGCCCTAAATCAGAGGCATACAAATGTACGAATTGTGGCAAAGTCTGCCGTTCTAGAATTGGCTTGATTAGCCACACCAGATTCTGCCCCGTCTCAAGATTAAGCCAAAACCAGTGACTCACTTGGGCGCATCCATTGCCTTTCGAGACAAAAGGAGCCATATATATTTCATATCCCGGTAACGAAAATGTTTCTGAGCATCCTATGCTTAAACATAAGAAGAAGAGACAATGTTGAATATATGGTAATAGTCATCTGCATAAAATCGTTTGCCATCCTTAGGAATAAAAATAATTAAACCTAAACTACTTTCAAAATATTTCTCATAAATATTTTAGCGTATCTTTTTTAATAACAGACGTTATACTGGAACATATTGACTTTGAAATATTTGATTTTTATTAATATTAAGCTTTAATACTTTCTATTTATTTCTAAAGGTTCCATAACAAATGCACACCTCCTCCTGATGGATAAGTAAGAAGATCTAGAATTTAAATCTAGTTCTTTGCTGTTCTTTATTATGATTGGGGAGCCAAACCTTTTTCTTTTTTCAATTCAACAAAATCATGGTTTAGAAGTACACGTGTATTCACTTACATGGTCATTCACTTACATGGTCATTCACTTATATGGTCATTCACTTACATGGTCATTCACTTACATGGTCATTCATTTACATGGTCATTCTTTACATTTACAACAACAAATTTGACAAACTGTCATTTCAGAAATAAACAAACATTAACCTTTAAATAAAAAAGTAACCAGCCAAACATGACAGCAGCAATAATGGCAAGAGATGTCATGATTGTTGAAAGATTGTCTCACTAGACTGATTCATGAATCAAAGAAAAATACAAAATTTTTATCAGCTCATTTTCTTGTTCTGAAACATTTTGCTGCGTTATGGTGAGACCTTTGATTGTAGTTTTATACAATCCTGGTTCTGGTTTTATCATGTTAATTCTCTTATCAAAGAAAAAAAATCTCATTTGTTCAGAGATATTGAAGAAACATTCGTACTCTGACAAGACTTACCCAAAAGTTGGGTTCTCAGTTTAAGGATAAGAAATCAAGATATTTAACAAAAGTATTAAAAAGACTAATTCTTCACCAACCCATTAGCACCATGTTAGGGTCATTAAACACCGACATTCATCGTGAAACACTGACCTGTTGTTGTTTTTTTTCTACTGGATCTAAACTTTCACCCAGAAATGTAATCTAAAAAAATAAAACTATATAGAACAATACAAGCAGCAAACATCCAGGAAACCTTGTTGGGCCAAAGTAAAAACAGGAGACGTTTGGGCCACGAGGCCTTCATTATCTAGAAACAAAGGAAAAAGACAAACAATGAACACAAAATAGGTATTTAGTTCATTTCTCCGCCCGATTTTGTTGTTGGCTATCAAAGGAGAAAAGAAAACGTCATCTCTTAGAACCATGACACATGGACCAGGTGGAGAATTAGAAGTAGTTTAGACTTTTGAGATTAGACAAACTAAACATATTACAAATACTTTGTGTTTTTTTATGTGTCGAATGTTATTCAAGAAGAGCTTGTGGTCAAATGGTCATATGTCTTTTATTTTTTCTTGTTCTAGCATGGATATTTTCTTTTATTTAGAATCTATCTCCATCCTGCTAGTTACAACCACAGAAGTAAATATTTAGATATTTAAAACACAAAAGAAAAATCTTACTCTGGAACAAATGCAACCTAACACAACTACACCAAGCTGCATTAAACTTTCAACAAACATTCTTATCAGAAAAAGACATTAAGCAACCAGTCGATGACCTATGTAATTTCATTTTAAAATATCTCAAAAACATTATAGAAAATCATATACCAATTAATTACATATGAAGTATGTAAATAAATGCTGGTTTAATAATAGATTAAAGATGCTTTGTAAACAGAAGGAAAACCTATATAGAAAATTCAAAGAAACTAAGGCAGAAAAAGTTTATAAAAAGTACATTAAAATTAAACACTTAACCCAAAACGTAAGCAGACAGCTGCAGAGTGAATACATAAACATTGTAATATCTAAAGATAACAACAAAAACCTAAGGTCATACATTAAGTCTAAGAAAACGGAAACAATAGGCATAGCGCCATTAAAAGGAGAAGACAACTTAACACATAATGATACTGAAACTAAAGCTAACATCCTAAACAAATTCTTTGCATCAGCATTCTCAGTCCCAGGAGACAAAGACATATTATTTAATTTGATCCAAGTAGACTACATAGGTGATATAGAAGTACAAGAAAAGGAAATCCAAAAACTATTAGCCAACATCAAACCGAATAAAGCATCTGGACCTGATGGTATTCCAGCTAGATTACTCAAGAACTAAGCAATGAGCTAGCAACAGTGTTCAAAACACTTTTTCAGGCATCTCTTAACCAGGACAGTACCAAAGGACTGGAAAGAAGCTAATGTCACCTCTTTATTTAAAAAAGGAGAAAAATCTGACCCAGGAAACTACAGACCAGTATCACTTACCAGCATCACATGTAAAATCCATCACATGTAGCAACATTATAAACCACTTAGACAAACGCGTTCATTTATCTGCCCAATTATCTATTTGGATCAAACTGATTTTTGTTTCTTTTTTTTTTTTTTTTTTTGAGTGTGGGGAGGGGGATTCATTGGGGGAAAATGTGCATTTACTAAAGTTTTTATTGAGAAAGTTAGGGAGAGGGAGGTTGTAGCCAAAAACTTAAATATTAAGTTATTTCGAAATTAAAAGCATATCGCTGAAATATGCATCTCTTTTTTTTTAGGGGGGGTGGTGTTTAATCTCTGCGGATATTTCTTTTTTCAAGAAAGAGAAAGAGATTATTTTCATGTCTTATTGTATTCTACTATACAAAATATTATTGGGAATGTGGGATGTGGATGTAAAATTTAGTAACAACAACTATAAAACAAAGTCAACATGTAGATTTGGTTGTCTAGAAATACATTTATTTTCACTCAGTAACAAAATGCATCAATAATTTACAATAGCATGAGATTTTAAACTAATTGAAGACTTAGTCACTAAAATATGCGTTCCAGTTGTATCTGGCCTCTCTCTCGCTGATAGCACCATTACCTGGAATGTAAAGACACTCAAGTTGTAGCTTCCAATGAATTGAGAGAGAGAGAGAGAAAGAGAATGTGAAAGAAGCATTGAAACATTTATTAGAGATAATTAGATAGATAGATAGATAGATAGATAGATAGATAGATAGATAGATAGATAGATAGATAGATACATGATAAAATTTCGATACAATCACAGGTTATGATCGCACATTACAATCCTGTGATACAATATCTTGAACCAATCATATGATACAGTCACACATGCACAGTTTGTAATCACAAAATACAATCACATAAGTCAATCACAAAGTAACATCACTGAGGGTAATATACTCACCGTCCTCATCGAAGAGATGGAAGATGTGTGGGAAATCTTGAGAGTTAAGAACCTCGTCACGGACGATGTCTAACTCGAGGAAATAGAGAGGAGCGTTTTCTGGATTAGGGAAACCTTCCTGTCTCCATCCGCTGTCAAACTCTTGTTTGCTGACATCACCGTCACCTAGAGGAAAAACAAAATGTATATTAATAATGTATTTTTTTGAAATTCTATTACTTAGAATTATGTGCTCTAAATGATATGGAAAGTGTTTATTAGTGTGGTTGATATTCATACAGTGAGGCCAATCCATAAATAGCCAACGTTTTGTAGTATCCGGTGTTTCAAGAAATGGCATCCCAACTGTATTTTTAGCGGCCCCCGAAAGGGAAAAGACGCGATTAGTTTTGTGTGGAATGTCTGCCTGTCCGTCCATTTCGTTTAGATTTCGTAAACTAGAAAAGATACAAAAAATCCGACATCATATTTTTGACCTTTTAAAGTTCTGATGATGCAACGACTACTTTTTTCTTTTCTGAAAGTGAAAAATTTAATTTAAAAATCAACTATGCAAGCATTTTTTTTTTCATAAAAATACACCATTTTTAAAACTATTCACTATTAATAGTAACAAATACAGGAGGCTATTTAGTAAGGGAGATGGCTATTTACCATATTTTTAACATATTTATGCAAACGGTTTTAGATTTTTTGTAAAAAAATATTTGTTTTTTGCAAATGTATTGCTTCACTATGTAAGTTCTGTCATATTAACTACTACATTTTTGTTGTTTTTTTTAAAGAGAAAAAATCTATTTAATATGCATATAAGTGGAATATAATTTTAAAAAATAATTAATAAGTAGGTTTTCCTATTATCGCGATCTGGATGACTGGCTCATCTTATTATTCCACCATGGTTGACCACTTCGGGAGCCTATTTTGAGTTTCCACACAAACTGTCTTTGTAACCTTGTTAATCTAAACTTCTTTCCCGTGACAAAAAAAAAGCAAAATTTAAGACAATTAATGTCGGTTGGTGGTAGAGATGTTTACTTGACACCTTCGTTCACTGTTGACCACAGATGAGTTAGAAGTGATTTTCTGTAGTCACCTCTAGGTTTAACTGGACGTGTACCAAATGGTTATTGACATCCACTGTTGGACATTTTAATTTGTGTACATTGTACACAGAGACGCTTGTTGTCTTATTACTTCAGCTTTCAAGTAGGAGAAAGAGAGACAGAAAAAAGAGAGAAAAAGAAGGGCAAAAAAAAAAGAGAGAAAAAAAGATGAGTAAAGAAATACAGACAAAATATTGAAAAGAAAAGAGAAGAAGAGTAAAGGTAAAGGAAAAAGAAAGAAAGAATGAGAGAATAGAGAGAGAAAAAAAGATTGAAACAAGTAAAAAGAAAAGTGAAAGAATGAAAACGAAATAAGGAAATAGAAAGAAAGAAAAATTCGAAAAAAAAGACAGAGAAAGAAACTAAAAGATAGTGATAGACAGAAAGAAACAAAAGAAGGAAAAAGAGAGCAAGAAAGAGAATGTTGATTTTTATTTCGATTGTTATATTCAAGAACATGTTTACCATTGTCATCAAAGTGAAGCCAGAACCTGGCAAACTCGTTTTGTTGCAACAAGTTATCATTGCCAGCGTATCTTTGGAAAAAATTGTTAAAATTTTGACCTCCTCCTCCGGGCTGGGCGACGACACTGGAATAAATAAAACATAACTATACAAGCATTTTGAAAAAAATTAAAAGGAAAAACTTTAAAAAGTAAGATGGTTGCTCAATGATTGGATTCATGATTTGAATCAAAGATCTAGTGAAAACCATTTACATTTCTTTCTATTCACATTAAAAGGCCAACATAGTAATCCTTTCAGCGTTGTGCATATAGTTTACATATTTGTATTCAGCTAAGATTATTTGCACTTGGTGGTATTCAAAGAACAGTTGATTTTTTTTTCATTGTCCTAAAGATGGACTCAAACTTTCATGGACGCTGAGTTTACACATCAATGACAATCAATAGCAATTTTTTGTTCAGTATCACGTGAAGACAACGGAATGTATACTTCTTATTACGAGAATTATCACTTTCAATAAATGTCTCGTCTCTTGTCTCAAGAGTAGCTAACACTTTCAATAAATGTCTCGTCCCTTGTCTCAAGAGTAGCTAACACTTTCAATAAATGTCTCGTCCCTTGTCTCAAGAGTAGCTAACACTTTCAATAAATGTCTCGTCCCTTGTCTCAAGAGTAGCTAACACTTTCAATAAATGTCTCGTCCCTTGTCTCAAGAGTAGTTAACACTTTCAATAAATGTCTCGTCCCTTGTCTCAAGAGTAGCTAACACTTTCAATAAATGTCTCGTCCCTTGTCTCAAGAGTAGTTAACACTTTCAATAAATGTCTCGTCCCTTGTCTCAAGAGTAGCTAACGCTTTCAATAAATGTCTCGTCCCTTGTCTCAAGAGTAGCTAACACTTTCAATAAATGTCTCGTCCCTTGTCTCAAGAGTAGCTAACACTTTCAATAAATGTCTTGCCTATTGTCTCCTGTCTCATGTCTATGTTCATTCTTTAAGGACTTTTTTCTTCTCGATGAAGAGTTGTCTACGCAATGGTTCAACAACTTATATGCTAGACATTTGACCAGAAGTCTAAATATTGATCTAGCAAAAGGAAACAAGATTTTTGTTTATCTAGTAATAACTCACGTTCTGCTGATTGCAATAAAAAAGAAATAATTTTAAAAACCTTTACAAACATTTTTAAAATGTACATAGTATAGAAAAGAAACAAATTATGTGAACCATAAAAAAACTTACAAGCCAATAATGGCAATAGCAATAATGGCAAGAGATCTCATGATTGTATAGAGCCTGTCACACAAAGTAGCGAGAGGTTACATATGCGCTGTTTATATAGAAACTTTTCTGTGGTCGTGACTTGTGAAACATGTTTTCTATGCGGGTTATTAAGTTCAAATTTTAATCTTTTTCGTTTCCGTTCTAATATTTCTCATTTCCTTATCCAAAACAAAAAAGATTAGATCATAGACGTATATATACTATATCTAGACTGGACATGGAGACTTTTTAACACTACAAAATTTTTTTAGAAAGTTGGATCAAGGCATTGTTTTGTAAAGTAGTTAAAAGAAGTAAAGTTGTCTTTTTTTTCAACCCTTACCTATGTAACATGGAATTTAATTTTTAGATCTAGATCTAGTAATTAAACATAAAAAATAAGAGTACTTTAGTCTCATTATTTTGGAATTGCTAGATACATGATCTAGAAAGATCTAGGTAATCAATCTATTTAAATGTACATAAGATGATTTAAATCAATATGAATTATTTCCATCTAGGATTTTTGAAACATTATCTCAATGAAAAGAAACAGGAAAATGGCTTTGTTTCATATCTTGGCGTGAATATCTGAGAATGATTTTGTATTATTTATAAACTTTGAAAACTAAAGATCATTACTTTTCTAAGATAGAATAGATTGATTCGGGCGACTTCCCATGGAGCCTGAAAAAAGAGTTTACATACATAAAAATCTATATATAGATTGGTATGACAATCGATCAGTCGAGGATAAGAATTTATTTCCGGTTTCCAGTCTAGATATAATATACAAGTCTATGGATTGGATATTCGGGTTGTATGCACTGTGGAATCTAATCTAGCATTCTCTGTTATGCTCATATATGATTGCATGATTCTTAGTTAAGACTTAAAGGTTTATTTTGAGGTAACCGTGCCTTCTATTTAAATATGTGTCTTCTTCTTCGTTCTCATTGATGAGGTTGCGTGCCAATGTGTTATGCGCCAGGTGGCCCATTCAGCCTGCTTTTCTTTTGGGTGTGCCCCCCTAGCATTTGATCAGCCAAGATCGTCTGCAAGGCAACAATTGTTTAATTTCGGCGTTGTCTCTCTTTGATTAATTACTAATAAATTCGTATACAAATTGTGTGATTTCTTTACTAAAATTCGTCCCCCCCCCCCCCGATCTGCCAGTACCATACTGTGGAATATATTTAATCAAATCTATCAAAATTTTCTTTCCTGTAAACAAGGCAGGTGAAGATAAGTCTCAAAATTCCCAAATGATTTGTTTCCCTTGCCGTTATCTTCCCTTTGCCCTAGGTCTTCGCGTTAATGTAACTGTACAATTATCTATTTGGATCCCACTGTTTATTTATCTCTTTTGATATGTCTTTTTTTTTAGTGTGGGAGCAGGGAATTCATTTGAGGAAAAATGTGCATTTACTAAAGTTTTTATTTAGAAGGTTAAGGAGTGGGAGGTTGTAGCCAATAACTGAAATATTTAATTATTTCGAAATTAAAAGCATGTCACAATTATAGAATTGGTTGTATAGTCAAAAATGTTCTCTACTTAATAGCGCCGCTTTTATCAATAGGCGATGACGTCATTTTCAGTAATTTTGTGTGTGCACTATTTGCTCTCCCCTTGTCGCTTTGTCATAAATTTGTTATATGACGTGAAACTTTTCTTCTTAGTCGTTTGTTTCATTCACGCCATATTGCTCGTGAGAAGCAGGCTGTATCTTTTGAGCTCTTGAATTGTCCTTGTGTCTTCGGTACTGGACAGCCTTATCAAAACCCCCTACCAGGGGGGTTCGAGTTTAAAAACCCCTACCAGGGATTTTGTGTTTAAAACCCCCTACTAGGGGTTTTGAGTTTTAAACCCCCTACTTGGGGTTTTTGCAGTTAACCCCCCCCTCTTCTATAAAACAAAACAAAACAAAATGCAAAAATCCCCTAATTCCAAGAGTACAGTTAAGGGAGATTTTGATTTTAAAACCTTCTCCAAAATTTACGATAAACCCCTCTTCAATATAAAAAAAGTTAATTACGCACTCAAAATGTTAGGAGCGTAGCTAAATGGGTTTTGACTTAGTTTTTAGTTTAAACCCCACTTCAGCGGGGTTTGAAGGTAAAAAATACCTCTTCAATAAAAATAAAAGCAAATTACTCACACTAAAATCTATGAACGCAGCCAAAGGGGTTTGAGGCTAAAAAATACATCTTCAGTGTAAGAAAAAAAGCAAATTACGCACTCAAAATGCAATAAGCGTTGCCAAAAGGGGTTTTGAGTTTAAACCCCTCTTCTACAGATGGAGTTTGTTTAAAGTTTAAAACCCCTCCAGATGGTTTTGAGTTTAAGATCCCCCTACAGAGCATTTTGAGGTGGAAAACCCCCAACAGATGATTTTGACGATAAAACTTCTCTTTTCGATATAAAATCTAAAGCAAACTACAGTCACTTAATTCCAAGAGCGTATTCAAGAGTGGTTACACATTTTTACCAGTGGCAGGGCTCCCTTAATAAACTGTAGTGAATAGTCATCTGCCGAAATTGAAAAACACTAAATGTGGCTCAACAAAGATGGCTAAGACAGATTTTAGTAGTTAGTTATAGAGATCGGGTTTAAATCAAGGAAATCCTATGCCGAACTGGGAGTCGACCCTTTACTAAGATTGTGAGAGAGCTACGCATGAGGTTTGCGGGACAAAATTAATTACGCATAAGAAGAGTTGCAATGATATCCTAGTACAACTTGACGCCACTCATTCACTGAGGTCCTCATGGCAGGTGGGAAGAGGCTTCAGACATTACCAGTCACAGATTTTTATGGAAACAGCTTGACGTCAAATGCTCCGAACGGCGCGGTAGGGTCTAAGTCAGTAAGAATAGCACATTAGGTTTTTGAAATAAAACTTTTTAATAGCAGGAAAATGCACTGTAGATACCTCAGAATATGCATTTTGTTCTCTTTCAATATCAGAAATAGTGCTTGGCGGCGGGGCTTCGCCCGCGCTGGGGGAGCTCCTAGCGCTCCCCCAGACCCCCTTGCTAGTATTGGCGGGCAATCTACAATTTTTCCACTAACTCATGGAAGAACCTATTCTAGGGCACAATAAACGTCTTTCGAAAGAATGAAAGGTCAGAATGCAATAAAGATTATGTACACACACACATAAATACATATTTTAAAAAAAAAATTCGCGGGTGGGGTCGGGTGGGCGGGAGAAAAATATTCCCCCCCCCCGAAAAAAAATTCTGGCTACTCCCATGGTTTCAAGTCTCAGGTTTCAGGACTGAGGTTTCAAGTCTCAGGTTTCAGGACTGAGGTTTCAAGTCTCAGGTTTCAGGACTGAGGTTTCAAGTCTCAGGTTTCAGAACTGAGGTTTCAAGTCTCAGGTTTCAGGACTGAGGTTTCAAGTCTCAGGTTTCAGGACTGAGGTTTCAAGTCTCAGGTTTCAGGACTGAGGTTTCAAGTCTCAGATTTCAGGACTGAGGTTTCAAGTCTCAGGTTTCAGGACTAAGGTTTTTCAAGTCTCAGGTTTCAGGACTGAGGTTTCAAGTCGCAGGTTTCAGGACTAAGGTTTTTCAAGTCTCAGGTTTCTCGTTTTTCAAGTTTTTGGTTTTTAGAGCCTGAGGTTCCAGATTCCAGATTGCGGCTTCCTATATTCAGATTTGGTGTTATGACGTTATGAGTTTGTTACTACTCTGAATTTTGACTCTTCATCGTGGATGAATATTCGTCCTGTCTAGAAGATACTTATGTTACCTTGAACAGTTTACAAAATCTTTGTCTTGAAATGAAATATTAATGAGGTCAATACTATTTTCTCAGAAATACAATTAAAGTAATTAATTTGAACGATATAATACTAGATTTATAAGTACTTGTATATGTATATCATTATCATTGATCATATGTCATTTTTCATTTTCATAGATAAATCTATATTTTTAATTTAAATCATCATACACATCGTTTATTAGTTTATGTACAGCTGGGTGTGTATGGTGTGTCTGTTGGGCTGAGCTTTGGCAATAAAAGTAATAATCAAATATAAATTAATTATAACACACAAAAACATTGCAAAAATATTACTTTTAATACCTAGACACATTAATAAATCAGTTATTGGACCTTAAGACCTGACATAGTATATCGCTGAAATATGCATCATTTTTTTTTTATCTCTGAGGATATCTCTTGTTTGGGAGAGAGAGAAAGAGAGAGGAGATGAACTATTGAAAAGTAGTTTTAGAGGAGGTAACAATTTGACATCTTATTTCCCACCAAGCTGGTTTAGGACAGAGATGGTCTGGAATTTTGGACATTTTTTTTTTGGTCACTGTAGTAGATGCCTTTAGAGTGCAATTTGTGCTTTTTCTCTTGCAAGTACAACCGAATTGTAAGGATTCTTATTCGTTTTTTAACGTGCAGTTTCTCGTGATTGATCTTTTATTGGTGTGTTTAAACTTCAGTACAGAGTCAACAGTTTTAGGAGATTGTTTTCATGTCTTATTGTATTCTACTATACTAAATATTATTGGGGGAAAATGTGCATTTACTAAATTTTTATTGAGAAAGTTAGGGAGTGGGAGGTTGTAGCCAATAACTTAAATATTAAGTTATTTCGAAATTAAAAGCATATCACAGAAATATGCATCTCTTTTTTTTTAGGGGGTAGGTGTTTTATCTCTGCGGATATTTCTTGTTTCCAGAAAGAGAAAGAGTTTATTTTCATGTCTTATTGTATTCTACTATACTAAATATTATTGGGAATGTGGATGTAAAATTTAGTAACAACAACTATAAAACAAAGTCAACATGTAGATTTGGTTGTCTAGAAATACATTTATTTTCACTCAGTAACAAAATGCATCAATAATTTACAATAGCATGAGATTTTAAACTAATTGAAGACTTAGTCACTAAAATATGCGTTCCAGTTGTATCTGGCCTCTCTCTCGCTGATAGCACCATTACCTGGAATGTAAAGACATTCAAGTTGTAGCTTACAATGAATTGAGAGAGAGAGAGAGAGAGAGAGAGAGAAAGTGAAAGAAGCATTGAAACATTTATTAGAGAGAATTAGATAGATAGATAGATAGATAGATAGATAGATAGATAGATAGATAGATAGATAGATAGATAGATAGATAGATAGATAGATAGAAAGATAGATAGATAGATAGATAGATGATAGATAGATAGATAGATAGATAGATAGATAGATAGATAGATAGATAGATAGATAGATAGATAGATATAGATATAGATAGATAGATAGATACATGATAAAATTTCAATACAATCACAGGATATGATCGCACATTACAATCCTGTGATACAATATCTTGAACCAATCATATGATACAGTCACACATGCACAGTATGTTATCACAAAATACAATCACATAATTCAATCGCAAAGTAACATCACTGAGGGTAATATACTCACCGTCCTCATCGAAGAGATGGAAGATGTGTGGGAAATCTTGAGAGTTAATAACCTCGTCACGGACGATGTCTAACTCGAGGAAATAGAGAGGAGCGTTTTCTGGATTAGGGAAACCTTCCTGTCTCCATCCGCTGTCAAACTCTTGTTTGCTGACATTACCGTCACCTAGAGGAAAAACAAAATGTATATTAATAATGTATTTTTTTGAAATTTTATTACTTAGAATTATGTGCTCTAAATGATATGGAAAGTGTTTATTAGTGTGGTTGATTTTCATACAGTGAGGCCAATCCATAAATAGCCAACTTTTTGTCGTATCCGGTGTTTTAAGAAATGGCATCCCAAGTGTGTAACTGTATTTTTAGCGGCCCCCGAAAGGGAAAAGACGCGATTAGCTTTGTGTGGAATGTCTGCCTGTCCGTCCGTCCCGTTTAGATCTCCTTAACTAGAAAAGATATAAAAAATCCGACATCATATTTTTGACCTTTCAAAGTTCTGATGATGCAACGGCTACTTTTTTCTTTTCTGAAAGTGAAAAATTTAATTTAAAAAATCAACTATGCAAGCATTTTTTTTTCATAAAAATACACCATTTTTACAACTATTCACTATTAATAGTAACAAATACAGGAGGCTATTTAGTAAGGGAGATGACTATTTACCATATTTTTAACATATTTATGCAAACGGTTTTAGATTTTTTGTAAAAAAATATTTGTTTTTTGCAAATGTATTGCTTAACTATGTAAGTTCTGTCATATTAACTACTACATTTTTGTTTTGTTTTTAAAGAGAAAAAATCTATTTAATATGCATATAAGTGGAATATAATTTTAAAAAATAATTAATAAGTAGGTTTTCCTATTATCGCGATCTGGATGACTGGCTCATCTTATTATCCCGCCATGGTTGAAAAGCAAAATTTAAGACAATTAATGTCGGTTGGTGGTAGAGATGTTTACTTGACACCTTCGTTCACTGTTGACCACAGATGAGTTAGAAGTGACTTTCTGTAGTCACCTCTAGGTTTAACTGGACGTGTACCAAATGGTTATTGACATCCACTGTTGGACATTTTAATTTGTGTACATTGTACACAGAGACGCTTGTTGTCTTATTACTTCAGCTTTCAAGTAGGAGAAAGAGAGACAGAAAAAGAGAGAAAAAGAAGGGAAAACAAAATGAGAGAAAAAAAGATGAGTAAAGAAATACAGACAAAATATTGAAAAGAAAAGAGAAGAAGAGTAAAGGTAAAGGAAAAAGAAAGAAAGAATGAGAGAATAGAGAGAGAAAAAAAGATTGAAACAAGTAAAAAGAAAAGTGAAAGAATGAAAACGAAATAAGGAAATAGAAAGAAAGAAAAATTCGAAAAAAAAGACAGAGAAAGAAACTAAAAGATAGTGATAGACAGAAAGAAACAAAAGAAGGAAAAAGAGAGCAAGAAAGAGAATGTTGATTTTTATTTCGATTGTTATAATCAAGAACATGTTTACCATTGTCATCAAAGTGAAGCCAGAACCTGGCAAACTCGTTTTGTTGCAACAAGTTATCATTGCCAGCGTATCTTTGGAAAAAATTGTTAAAGTTTTGACCTCCTCCTCCGGGCTGGGCGACGACACTGGAATAAATAAAACATAACTATACAAGCATTTTGAAAAAATTAAAAGGAAAAACTTTAAAAAATGAGATGGTTGCTCAATGATTGGATTCATGATTTGAATCAAAGATTTAGTGAAAACTTTTTACATTTCTTTCTATTCACATTAAAAGGCCAACATAGTAATCCTTCCAGCGTTGTTTGTTTAGTTTTTATATTTAAATTCAGCTAAGATCATTTGCACTTGGCGGTATTCAAAGAACAGTTGATTTTTTTTTCATTGTCCTAAATATGGACTCAAACTTTCATGGACGCTGAATTTACACATCAATGACAATCAATAGCAATTTTTAGTTCAGTATCACGTGGAGACAATGGAATGTATACTTCTTATTACGAGAATTATCACTTTCAATAAATGTCTCGTCTCTTGTCTCAAGAGTAGCTAACACTTTCAATAAATGTCTCGTCCCTTGCCTCAAGAGTAGCTAACACTTTCAATAAATGTCTCGTCCCTTGTCTCAAGAGTAGCTAACACTTTCAATAAATGTCTCGTCCCTTGTCTCAAGAGTAGCTAACGCTTTCAATAAATGTCTTGCCTATTGTCTCCTGTCTCATGTCTATGTTCATTCTTTAAGGACTTTTTTCTTCTCGATGAAGAGTTGTTTACGCAATGGTTCAACAACTTATATGCTAGACATTTGACCAGAAGTCTAAATATTGATCTAGCAAAAGGAAACAAGATTTTTGTTTATCTAGTAATAACTCACGTTCTGCTGATTGCAATAAAAAAGAAATAATTTTAAAAACCTTTTCAAACATTTTTAAAATGTACATATAGTAAAGTGCGAAGTTCGAGCGCATTAAGCCCGCTGGCAGCAATTTTCAAGTTTAGATTTTTATAGCACCGTAACGGTCTGACCTATGAAAAAACTGATGGTATTTCTGAATTTCTCGTCCTTTTTTCTATAAAAATAGATTGGATTTAATGTATCACTAGGCTTAGTTAAAATTAGATACGAAGTCAAAGAGGTGTATGGTAAGTATCGCCAAGCGTACTTTTCCTCGAGCGGATTTTTCCCCAGTTAGTAAGCTCGATCGGGTTGGTGGAAGGTTCGAGCAGATCAAAGAAAATATATCTAAAAAAAATGTTTTAATATTTAATTTTTACTATAAAGTCATTTTTTCTTACTCCAGCGCAAGAACACCATCCATTGCACCATTTCCCACCCTCCACAACTTCAAATAGTCTCTTTGAGCTGATGAGCCATCAGACTTAAAAATAGCCTTAATCCCATTACCCATTTCCTTCACTACCGGGTAGTAAAAAAGAATAATTCCACACCACCTGAGTTTGACCTCACCATGAACTTAGCCTTTACAAGGAAAAGGAAATAGTATGTGTCGGAAGTAAAGAAAAAAGGTGCATGCGCAGTAGCAATATAGTAGTAATTTGGTAAACATTCAAATAAAAAACTTAAAGCAATAAAAAGTGAACTGTTCGAACCTCTTGTCAAATCGGGACTGCTCGAACTTCGCACTTTATAGTATAGAAAAGAAATAAGTTATGTGAACCAAAACAAAAATTACAAGCCAATAATGGCAACAGCAATAACGGCAAGAGATCTCATGATTGTTTGAAGCCTGTCACACAAAGTAGCGAGAGGTTACACATGCGCTGTTTATATAGAAACTTTTCTGTGGTCGTGACTTGTGTAACATGTTTTCTATGCGGGTTATTAAGTTCAAATTTTAATCTTTTTCGTTTCCGTTCTAATATTTCTCATTTCCTTATCCAAAACAAAAAACAAAAGATCATATACTTATATGTACTATATTTAGACTGGACATGGAGACTTTTTAACACTACAAAATTTTTTTAGAAAGTTGGATCAAGGCGTTGTTTTGTAGAGTAGTTAAAAGAAGTAAATTTGTTGTTGTTTTGTTTTAACCCTTACCTATGTAACATGGAATTTAATTTTTAGATTTAGATCTAGTAATTAAACATCAAAAATAAGAGTACTTTAGTGTCATTATTTTGGAATTGCTAGATACATAATCTAGACAGATCTAGGTAATCAATCTATTTAAATTTACATAAGATGATTTAAATCAATATGAATTATTTCCATCTAGGATTTTTGAAACATTATCTCAATGGAAACAAACAGGAAAATGGCTTTGTTTCATATCTTGGCGTGAATATCTGAGAATGATTTTGTATTATTTATAAACTTTGAAAACTAAAGATCATTACTTTTCTAAGATAGAATAGATTGATTCGGGCGACTTACCCTGGAGCCTGAAAAAAGAGTTTACATACATAAAAATCTATATATAGATTGGTATGAGAATCGATCAGTCGCGGATAAGAATTTATTTCCGGTTTCCAGTCTAGATATAATATATAAGTCTATGGATTAGATATTCGGGTTGTATGCACTGTGGAATCTAATCTAGCATTCTCTGTTATGCTCATATATGATTGCGTTATTCTTAGTTAAGACTTACAGGTTTATTTTGAGATAACCGTGCCTTCTATTTAAATATGTGTCTTCTTCTTCGTACTCATTGATGAGGTTGCGTGCCAATGTGTTATGCGCCAGGTGGCCCATTCAGCCTGCTTTTCTTTTGGGTGTGCCCCCCTAGCATTTGATCAGCCAAGATCGTCTGCAAGGCAACAATTGTTTAATTTCGGCGTTGTCTCTCTTAGATGAATTACTAATAAATTCGTATACAAATTGTGTGATTTCTTTACTAAAATTCGTTCTCCCCCCCCCCCGATCCGCCAGTACCATACTGTGGAATATATTTAATCAAATCTATCAAAATTTTCTTTCCTGTAAACAAGGCAGGTGAAGATAAGTCTCAAAATTCCCAAGTGATTTGTTTCCCTTGCCGTTATCTTCCCTTTGCCCTAGGTCTTCGCGTTAATGTAACTGTACAATTATCTATTTGGATCCCACTGTTTATTTGTCTCTTTTGTTATGTCTTTTGTTTTTAGTGTGGGGGCAGGGAATTCATTTGGGGAAAAATGTGCATTTACTAAAGTTTTTATTTAGAAGGTTAAGGAGTGGGAGGTTGTAGCCAATAACTGAAATATTAAATTATTTCGAAATTAAAAGCATGTCACAATTATAGAATTGGTTGTATAGTAAAAAATGTTCTCTACTTAATAGCGCCGCTTTTATCAATAGGCGATGACGTCATTTTCAGTAATTTTGTGTGTGTACTATTTGCTCTCCCCTTGTCGCTTTGTCATAAATTTGTTATATGACGTGAAACTTTTCTTCTTAGTCGTTTGTTTCATTCACGCCATATTGCTCGTGAGAAGCAGGCTGTATCTTTTGAGCTCTTGAATTCTCCTTGTGTCTTCGGTACTGGACAGCCTTATCATTGGCCTTGGTAGATATTCTTGAAGGATTACTTTGACCACTGTTTAGGGTGAGATTTATTTTAATATGGATTCGATCGTATTCGTATATTGTAGTTAGATTAGAGGATTAGAAGAATCTGTTTGTTATTTGTCTTTCTATGGGGTCTCAGGTTTCAGGACTGAGGTTTCAAGTCTCAGGTTTCAGGACTGAGGTTTCAAGTCTCAGGTTTCAGGACTGAGGTTTCAAGTCTCAGGTTTCAGGACTGAGATTTCAAGTCTCAGGTTTCAGGACTGAGGTTTTTCAAGTCTCAGGTTTCAGGACTGAGGTTTCAAGTCTCAGGTTTCAGGACTGAGGTTTCATGTCTCAGGTTTCAGGACTAAGGTTTCAAGTCTCAGGTTTCAGGACTAAGGTTTCAAGTCTCAGGTTTCTCGTTTTTCAAGTTTTTGGTTTTTAGAGCCTGAGGTTCCAGATTCCAGATTGCGGCTTTCTATATTCAGATTTGGTGTTACATTGTGACGTTGGGAGTTTGTTACTACTCTGAATTTTGACTCTTCATCGTGGATGAATATTCGTCCTGTCTAGAAGATACTTATGTTACCTTGAACAGTTTACAAAATCTTTGTCTTGAAATGAAATATTAATGCGGTCAATACTATTTTCTCAGAAATACAATTAAAGTAATTAATTTGAACGATATAATACTAGATTTATAAGTACTTGTATATGTATATCATTATCATTGATCATATGTCATTTTTCATTTTCATAGATAAATCTATATTTTTAATTTAAATCATCATACACATCGTTTATTAGTTTATGTACAGCTGGGTGTGTATGGTGTGTCTGTTAGGCTGAGCTTTGGCAATAAAAGTAATAATCAAATATAAATTAATTATAACACACAAAAACATTGCAAAAATATTACTTTTAATACCTAGACACATTAATAAATCAGTTATTGGACCTTAAGACCTGACATAGTATATCGCTGAAATATGCATCATTTTTTTTTTATCTCTGAGGATATCTCTTGTTTGGGAGAGAGAGAAAGAGAGAGGAGATGAACTATTGAAAAGTAGTTTTAGAGGAGGTAACAATTTGACATCTTATTTCCCACCAAGCTGGTTTAGGACAGAGATGGTCTGGAATTTTGGACATTTTTTTTTTGGTCACTGTAGTAGATGCCTTTAGAGTGCAATTTGTGCTTTTTCTCTTGCAAGTACAACCGAATTGTAAGGATTCTTATTCGTTTTTTAACGTGCAGTTTCTCGTGATTGATCTTTTATTGGTGTGTTTAAACTTCAGTACAGAGTCAACAGTTTTAGGAGATTGTTTTCATGTCTTATTGTATTCTACTATACTAAATATTATTGGGGGAAAATGTGCATTTACTAAATTTTTATTGAGAAAGTTAGGGAGTGGGAGGTTGTAGCCAATAACTTAAATATTAAGTTATTTCGAAATTAAAAGCATATCACAGAAATATGCATCTCTTTTTTTTTTAGGGGGTAGGTGTTTTATCTCTGCGGATATTTCTTGTTTCCAGAAAGAGAAAGAGTTTATTTTCATGTCTTATTGTATTCTACTATACTAAATATTATTGGGAATGTGGATGTAAAATTTAGTAACAACAACTATAAAACAAAGTCAACATGTAGATTTGGTTGTCTAGAAATACATTTATTTTCACTCAGTAACAAAATGCATCAATAATTTACAATAGCATGAGATTTTAAACTAATTGAAGACTTAGTCACTAAAATATGCGTTCCAGTTGTATCTGGCCTCTCTCTCGCTGATAGCACCATTACCTGGAATGTAAAGACATTCAAGTTGTAGCTTACAATGAATTGAGAGAGAGAGAGAGAGAGAGAGAGAGAGAAAGTGAAAGAAGCATTGAAACATTTATTAGAGAGAATTAGATAGATAGAGAGATAGATAGATAGATAGATAGATAGATAGATGATAGATAGATAGATAGATAGATAGATAGATAGAGATAGATAGATAGATAGATAGATAGATAGATAGATAGATAGATAGATAGATAGATAGATAGATAGATAGATAGATAGATAGATAGATATAGATATAGATAGATAGATAGATACATGATAAAATTTCAATACAATCACAGGATATGATCGCACATTACAATCCTGTGATACAATATCTTGAACCAATCATATGATACAGTCACACATGCACAGTATGTTATCACAAAATACAATCACATAATTCAATCGCAAAGTAAAATCACTGAGGATAATATACTCACCGTCCTCATCGAAGAGATGGAAGATGTGTGGGAAATCTTGAGAGTTAAGAACCTCGTCACGGACGATGTCTAACTCGAGGAAATAGAGAGGAGCGTTTTCTGGATTAGGGAAACCTTCCTGTCTCCATCCGCTGTCAAACTCTTGTTTGCTGACATTACCGTCACCTAGAGGAAAAACAAAATGTATATTAATAATGTATTTTTTTGAAATTTTATTACTTAGAATTATGTGCTCTAAATGATATGGAAAGTGTTTATTAGTGTGGTTGATTTTCATACAGTGAGGCCATTCCATAAATAGCCAACTTTTTATCGTATCCGGTGTTTCAAGAAATGGCATCCCAAGTGTGTAACTGTATTTTTAGCGGCCCCCGAAAGGGAAAAGACGCGATTAGCTTTGTGTGGAATGTCTGCCTGTCCGTCCGTCCCGTTTAGATCTCCTTAACTAGAAAAGATATAAAAAATCCGACATCATATTTTTGACCTTTCAAAGTTCTGATGATGCAACGGCTACTTTTTTCTTTTCTGAAAGTGAAAAATTTAATTTAAAAAATCAACTATGCAAGCATTTTTTTTTCATAAAAATACACCATTTTTACAACTATTCACTATTAATAGTAACAAATACAGGAGGCTATTTAGTAAGGGAGATGACTATTTACCATATTTTTAACATATTTATGCAAACGGTTTTAGATTTTTTGTAAAAAAATATTTGTTTTTTGCAAATGTATTGCTTAACTATGTAAGTTCTGTCATATTAACTACTACATTTTTGTTTTGTTTTTAAAGAGAAAAAATCTATTTAATATGCATATAAGTGGAATATAATTTTAAAAAATAATTAATAAGTAGGTTTTCCTATTATTGCGATCTGGATGACTGGCTCATCTTATTATCCCGCCATGGTTGACCACTTCGGGAGCCTATTTTGAGTTTCCACACAAACTGTCTTTGTAACCTTGTTAATCTAAACTTCTTTCCCGTGACAAAAAAAAAAGCAAAATTTAAGACAATTAATGTCGGTTGGTGGTAGAGATGTCTACTTGACACCTTCGTTCACTGTTGACCACAGATGAGTTAGAAGTGACTTTCTGTAGTCACCTCTAGGTTTAACTGGACGTGTACCAAATGGTTATTGACATCCACTGTTGGACATTTTAATTTGTGTACATTGTACACAGAGACGCTTGTTGTCTTATTACTTCAGCTTTTAAGTAGGAGAAAGAGAGACAGAAAAAGAGAGAAAAAGAAGGGAAAACAAAATGAGAGAAAAAAAGATGAGTAAAGAAATACAGACAAAATATTGAAAAGAAAAGAGAAGAAGAGTAAAGGTAAAGGAAAAAGAAAGAAAGAATGAGAGAATAGAGAGAGAAAAAAAGATTGAAACAAGTAAAAAGAAAAGTGAAAGAATGAAAACGAAATAAGGAAATAGAAAGAAAGAAAAATTCGAAAAAAAAGACAGAGAAAGAAACTAAAAGATAGTGATAGACAGAAAGAAACAAAAGAAGGAAAAAGAGAGCAAGAAAGAGAATGTTGATTTTTATTTCGATTGTTATAATCAAGAACATGTTTACCATTGTCATCAAAGTGAAGCCAGAACCTGGCAAACTCGTTTTGTTGCAACAAGTTGTCATTGCCAGCGTATCTTTGGAAAAAATTGTTAAAGTTTTGACCTCCTCCTCCGGGCTGGGCGACGACACTGGAATAAATAAAACATAACTATACAAGCATTTTGAAAAAATTAAAAGGAAAAACTTTAAAAAGTGAGATGGTTGCTCAATGATTGGATTCATGATTTGAATCAAAGATTTAGTGAAAACCTTTTACATTTCTTTCTATTCACATTAAAAGGCCAACATAGTAATCCTTCCAGCGTCGTTTGTTTAGTTTTTATATTTAAATTCAGCTAAGATCATTTGCACTTGGCGGTATTCAAAGAACAGTTGATTTTTTTTTCATTGTCCTAAAGATGGACTCAAACTTTCATGGACGCTGAATTTACACATCAATGACAATCAATAGCAATTTTTAGTTCAGTATCACGTGGAGACAATGGAATGTATACTTCTTATTACGAGAATTATCACTTTCAATAAATGTCTCGTCTCTTGTCTCAAGAGTAGCTAACACTTTCAATAAATGTCTCGTCCCTTCCCTCAAGAGTAGTTAACACTTTCAATAAATGTCTCGTCCCTTGTCTCAAGAGTAGCTAACACTTTCAATAAATGTCTCGTCCCTTGTCTCAAGAGTAGCTAACACTTTCAATAAATGTCTTGCCTATTGTTTCCTGTCTCATGTCTATGTTCATTCTTTAAAGACTTTTTTCTTCTCGATGAAGAGTTGTTTACGCAATGGTTCAACAACTTATATGCTAGACATTTGACCAGAAGTCTAAATATTGATCTAGCAAAAGGAAACAAGATTTTTGTTTATCTAGTAATAACTCACGTTCTGCTGATTGCAATAAAAAAGAAATAATTTTAAAAACCTTTACAAACATTTTTAAAATGTACATAGTATAGAAAAGAAATAAATTATGTGAACCAAAACAAAAATTACAAGCCAATAATGGCAACAGCAATAATGGCAAGAGATCTCATGATTGTTTGAAGCCTGTCACACAAAGTAGCGAGAGGTTACACATGCGCTGTTTATATAGAAACTTTTCTGTGGTCGTGACTTGTGTAAAATGTATTCTATGCGGGTTATTAAGTTCAAATTTTAATCTTTTTCGTTTCCGTTCTAATATTTCTCATTTCCTTATCCAAAACAAAAAAGAAAAGATTAGATATTTGGGTTATATGCGCTGTGGAATGTAATCTAGTAGTGATCTCTATGTTCATATATGATTGCTTGATTCTTAGTTAAGACTTTGAGGTTTATTTTGAGGTAACCATGCCTTCGATTTAAATATGTGTCTTCTTCTTCGTTCTCATTGATGAGGTTGCGTGCCGATGTGTTATGGCCATGAGGCCCATTCAGCCTGCTTTTCTTTTGGGGTGTGCTCCTTTGATCAGCCAAGATCGTCTGCAAGACAACAGTTATTTAATTTCGGAGTTGTCTCTCTTAGATAAATTACTATCCCTAGTAAATGAGCTTTAGGTTCTTATTTTATCTTATATTTTATAGACGTTACTTAAAAAAAAAGAAGATAATTAAGTCTTACGCAATCTAGTCATGCAAGTTAATCAATAACTTAAACTCTGCTAAGTCGTTGGTTTTCTTAGCTGATTCATGCAACCCATTCCATTCTCTAATTATTCTTCTACCCGGATTTCGAACATTTGTAATCTAACGTCTTATTACCACCTGACCTATTTCATAAGTGTGAGCACACAGATTATGATTGTTCTTCTGAGCCAAGACTAGATACGTCTGGAACATTTGAAGCGACAGGCGATGAGCATGCACAACTCAGAGATAAATATTGTATTAAAAATAGTTTGTATCCACCACGATTCAAACACGAGCCCCCCCCCCCCCCCAACTGTATGTTGTTGTTGTTGTCACTAAACAATATCCCACGCACTTAGCGATATCAAATGAAAGAATAACAAAGCTTCAAGGTCCCCGAAGTGGTTCTCTCAAGCAAGTAAACAATCAGGTTTCAAATTTTTCAGCCTGAATATGACAAACTATGATGTACAAACTATCAACAACTACATATCACCTACTGCCAATACACTAGAAGACGTGTACCTGTCGAGAGTGTTGCTGATACTATAATATACAACAGGATACAAAGATTTATTAATGCTATTATCTTATCTTATTGTGTGAGCAGGTCAGGGTGGTGCTACTGAGTGAGGCCTTTTTGTTATCTGCTGCTCAACATTTATTCATTTATAACAATAGGCATGTGGTAGCTCTACTGGGTGGGCCCAATCTGTGCACCTCAGTCTGCGACCAAGGGGCTAGAGTCGCCTAAGCAACCAGACAGCACAATCAAACTAAACTAAACTAAAAGGAAACAAACTAAAAATAAAACAACCAACAAAATTTATAAACAACTTATATATACTTTATTTACATGAAACCAAAACTACAGTAATAAAACTAAATATACACACTACTAAACGATTAATCAACCCTACTTAACTGAACCTAACAAATAAAGCAGCTATTTGGCAAAACTACAACAGTAAGCTACTAGCAGCAGCAATAATTACTACGGCAGCTATGGCAGAAGTAAAAGCCGTTAGGCAGTACTACCGCAGACAGTTAGGCAACAGAAATAATGGCAGTAAGGCAGACAGGCAGGAATTATAGCAGGCGGTCCCAGCTGAAATTATACAACACACAATTAGCTTTATACAGGCACCACTGTCAGCACTGACCACTGGTCAAGACAAAAGAGAGCTTAACGTGGTTCCGGAGCTAGCTATAACTGGTCAGCGTGAACATATCGGAGAGCATGACGTCACGCTAATTATCTAAAACTAAACTGGACTACCGATTTCCCTAATTTGTACCTAGCCGTACACAACAATAAAATCTAGCAAATTACTAAAGACACGGACTACACAACATTATATACCAAATTAAACAGCATTAAAAAGAGAATCTTAAAATTTAAATCCTACAAAAATACAAAAAAAAAAAGATAAAAAGTTATTTATAATATCTAATGTTAGTGGTTGGTTATTTATTTGGCGCTTTTGTTAAGGATCACTCTCTCATTGAAGGTCTCAAGGAAAAGACTTTTCTCAAATCTCAAAGTGTATTGGTTCTAGTGTACATTACACTCCACTTGTATAATATGAAACACTACTTATTAGTTTTTGTTTTAGATTAGATCAAAAACTTCGAAACTCAACCCCGAGGGAAAAAAATTCGGAGCCAGTGAATGTTGAGAGGCTTGCGCATACATCATACAGTAATACGTTCGGCTGCGGATTGTATTGGCTGTTTGTCTTTTCTGTGGACACATCAGCTGCGGGGAGAGAGGGCAAAATATTATTAGGGCGACATCATTCCGGCTATATCTATTATCCAGGCTTATATCTTACTATTTACGAGATAAACCATAGTCGTTGGAAGACTGAAGAAGACTATTATTATCGTTTTAAAGCAAGATCATGAGATTAAAATGTATGAAAAGGTGTCATGTTGTAAATACATTTTGTCGATGTAGAACATAATAATTTTTTTATATACTGACATCTTGTTTATTTATTGTTACATTCAACAACAAAAAATATTGTTTCCAAATTTTTGTTTTAAGTTTAAAGAAAAAAAAAAAAGACGCAGCCAATCGAAATAAAACAGAGTCTGTGTAAATGTTTCAAATATACAATAAGATTTTCAATTTGGATGAGGGGATTATAAAGCATACCTAAAGACTAAAAAAATAATTTTCATTTCCTTTGAGGTTGTCGGGGAGTATGTAAATCTAACAATTCTTCAACGAATGTCAACCAGTACACACATTGTGTTGTTATCTCTATTCTGGTATTGGGTCTTAGTTTTTAAGAATGTCAGATCAAATTTGTTACATTAAGTGTGCACTTCGTGACCTTGACATAAATCTAAATGTGGAGGATTTCTAAACAAAATGTTTTTGTATCTACAATCTGTTTACAGTTTCAACTTCAAAATGAATCCCTAAAGTGAACCTGTTGACATGTTAATTTTTAATAACAATAAATTGTTTACTTTGATTAACGTCTTCTTCTGTTCTGTGACATTATTTCAGGAGCACTAATGCATTCTATTGATTCACTAACAGTTTATAAAATATATCTTATCTTATCTTATATATTACAGACGTTACTTCAAAAAAGATAATTACGTCGTACGCATTTTACATGTCAATCTAGTCATGCATTTAATCATTGATTTTAACTCTGCTAAGTCGTTGGTTTCCCTGACTGATTCAGGTAACTCCATTCTCTAATGGCGCTAGGAAAGAAGGAGCACTTGTATGAATTTGTTTTAGCGTATGGAATAAGAAATGTGCCACTATCTTTCAGTCTTTCTGAGTATTTCATAAGGTTTTGTTTTTCTATTTGTAAATGTTTACATATAATTTTGTTTTTTTGGTATTTAAACAAATTCTAGCTCACAACAACAAAAATGTTTACTCTTTTATGTCTTAACATCGTTCATTTTATCATCGTCAGTCAATCGCTTAACTTCTTCTCACCACCCTTTAGAAAACATTACACAATCCATAACAACCATTTTTGTCAGGACGTTGCTTCCCCTCCACATGAGAGGAACTATATCGCTCCCATCCCAGTGAATTTTTTTTTAAATTGACTTTTAATTTCCAGTAATAGATCTACTTTAAAATATTACAAACAACCAGCGAAATTTCTAGACCAGGCATGAGTAGGCGCTTCTGGAAAAACGTGGGGATGCCTCGCATGTTGCTCTATTATTTTTTTCAAATTTCCAAAATAATTTCTTATGTACGCATATCGTTTATATTTTCAAAGGATAATGGAGTAATTAAAATTTATATAAAATATTTAAGTAATTTTTTTTTATTTAAATTATTTTATAAGTAACCTTGAAATTATGATTTGGCCGCCCCATAAAGTTGGCCGCCTGCGTGCAACGCACACATGGCACATTGCACAATAGGTAGTGACGGCCCTGAATACACTTATGTCATATACAAACATACATTTATACCATATACAAGCATACACTTATGACACATATCATCATATATTTATACAAATTTATATATTTATACCATATTCAACTATACGCTTACATTATTTTATTTTTACTATTCATTCTGCCCTTGTTCACTTAATAGGGAGGGAGAGAAGAAGTAGAGAGAGACAGAGAGAAACGGAACTATGCCCAATAAAATAAAACACAAGCTCACATGGTGCTACCACCGGATCTTAACGGGACGGACGGATGGACAGACAGAACTAAGAGCTGCTTTTCCTTTTTCGGGGTTGCTAAAAAAAAACTATAAAACATGAAATAAACCTTTTTTTAATTTAAATTAATAAAATAATACATTAATAAAATTTCAAGACGTTGTCTTATGCTAAAGTAACTCGCGTTTTAAATGCATAAAACAGTATACTTTATGTCATTATAAGTATTTTTTAGAAAGAATTGTATCCGTTAAAATATTAGTGAACCCTCAATGGTGATTTCTGCGTTCAAAGTAAACATCCCAGTTCTCTTTAAACTCTGACTCGGAGATGGAGCCGTCACCTGGCAAACAAAATAACACATGAAATGAATAGTTGCCATTAATGTCAACATAAAATCTTTGAATCTAGTATTTAACTGGTAATTTCAAGGATTTCCTGGCTAGTAAATAATATATAATGTTTTTGTAAATTAATAGATCCCAATCAAAGGATATGCATATTAAATTGTTAGTATAAGCAATATTTGTTTTTTTTTCTGAACATTTTTCCGTTTTTATAAGACAAATAATTGTTTTGAGTTATAGTTTCAGTTTTTAGAGTAAAATCGGTCGTCAAATTGTTTTGTATTGATTTCATTTTATCTTAAAAATTGGAATTTCTTAAAGGGTAACTCCGATGGTTTTGACAATTTTTGATATAATATGTGTTTTGATTTATAGATAGTGAATATATTATTCTTTTTTTTTATTTGCAAGAATAACTTAGTAATTGATATTTTTGTGACATAATTTTTCTGCGCATCCAAAACAGTCAGATTTTCACTGAATTTCTGTGTGACGTCACGACGGTGCACTCAAATCCTATTGATACTCATTGATAGAGAGGCGAAAAAGAAATTATCTTTGATAAAAAAAATTTTTTCGTTATTACATCATTAAAATACTTTAAAAGAAATTTCTAATGGTGTATAAATTATGACTGTATGTTTGACCGTAAGAAAATTATGATTTTTGTGTGCTGTTTCGACCTAACATTGGTTGACATGGAAAAAGTGATGAGAGAGCTTGACGCAGGCTCAGCCGGCGAGACACACCCCCAAGGTCAAAAGTTAAAAAGTTGGAATTGAGTTTCGTAGACGATAGATCTACTTATTAAATAAGAAATTTAATAGTAGATCTAGTATTCGTAGTAAATTTCTAGCTCACAAATCTGATTTCATTTATATTTATGAACTTCAGTTGTTTAAAATGTCTCAGTAGTATCATTAATTGAATTCTTTGGCCTGGAAATCCAATGTATTGTTGGTACTGCACCTGGTATTAACTTCATTTTTTTTCAAATCCCATTTCCACAGCAATGAAGTTGCTGAAACAGCTTCTCTCAAAATGGTTTGAGCATAAACAGGAATTAGCTAATGCCTTTGTAAAATATTTGCTCTTCAGGCGAATAAATTTTCCCCATTTTCCCTTAAAAACTTCATCTCTTGGAAACAAATGAAAAGAGACACTAATTTCTGTATCAGCATACTTGCTGATTTTATCTTTGTGATTGGAACTACTGCAACAAGCTGAAGAACAATATTTAATTTTCTTCAAGTAGAAATAGAGGTTTATAAACAATGACCGATTATAAATCAACGTGGAGACTAGATCTAGCTGTGAAGCGTAACTATAAATGCGATCCGATAGGTCTAGAACTAGACTAGAGAGTTTATCGGTTATATAGGTCTAGATCTATATTTTGCCAGCACCCTCGTGACGTCACGTTTTTTAAAACTAAAAACATCTCGCAGAAGCAGAACCCCGTTTTTTGGGGGGCGTGGAGAATTTTCTGTCTAATTTATTAAATATAAAATTTTCCGAGCATTTAAATAAAAAATGATATAATGTTTACTATTACAACTTTTTACGCAGAATTTAAATATGTCAATAACTAAAATTTGAAAAACTATCGGAGTTTCCCTTTAAGGACAGAAGTTATGCTGTCATATGTGTCTTATTTATAGCCTTTTTTTTGGTAATATATAAGAATTGTGTAGGTTGTCAGCGGCGCATATTCCAACTTTTATTTCTAGTAGATCGTTTATTTAAAGTATTTTAAAGCAATATGAATAATTTGTGAACCAAGGACTTGTTTAAATCTCTCAAGTTAACAATAACTGTTAAATAATATTCTTAATTTATATAGCGCAGTTTACAATTATAATGTAGGCTCAAGGCTCTATGAGAACAGAAAAGACATAAAAACGAGAATTAAATTGACAAACTAATGTAAATAAGTTTTGAACAGGTAGGTCTTAATGTTCTTCTCAAATATAATGAAGCATGTGGCTCGTCAAAACTCAATGGTGACCTAGTTCCAAATCTCCAGTTCGTGCACTGAAAAAGCGCGCAAGTCTTAACTTTTGAGGGAGACAAGTGATAACTAGAAGCGTCCTTGAAGCGCACTACTCTTTGGTGGAAATACAAAGTGATCCGTTCACTAAGGTGCAAGGGCATTTCTTTGTTTTAGATGCACTGATGATGAAGTGCGACCTGCTTGTAATCGATTCTGCAGGACGCCAATAGATTGTAAGCAGGAGAGCAGTTGCAGAATCGAGTCTAGTTTTGAATATTTCAATTTCCAGAATCCATCCAGGCGATTTACGATTGGGTCCTCTACTAATGCTAGGTTACAAAACAGTTCTAACATTTCACTAGTAAAAATTTACGTTTTTTCTTTTTTACTAATTAGTTACAATTAGTTTCTATCTAGTTTCTTGATGATGTGTTTGAATTGGTCTGAACTTACAGCTATCAAACTAATGATATTGCTACAATTGTTATTGAAAAAAAGCTAAAAGATTTGTTAAATATAGTTTCCTTTAACATGTACTGTAGTACGTTCAATATATTTTAGACTGTATTTGTCTGCTAGTCCTGATTATTCTAATGAAAAGTATTTAATCAATCAATTTGCTTTCGTTTCATTATCATAAGTAACTCTAGACGTATACTAACTGTCCCACATATTGGGCCATAAAAAGATAATGCTTGAAGACGACTAGACGTCTACTGGCTATATTTATACGTCTTGCAACTGAGTTTGTCTATTCATGCCATTAGTTTAAACATCTTCGATATTCTTGTGCTTTTTGTTTGTTTGTTATGTTTTTTTACAATAACTTTAGAAACTCACGACTGGCTTTAAATGACCATAACGTCCTTTTTTAAAAACTTTTTCATCTAGTTTGATCTATTTGATTTATTTGATCTATTTGATCTATTTGATTTATTTGATTTATTTGATCTATTTGAATTATTTGATTTATTTGATCTATTTGATCTATTTGATTTATTTGATCTATTTGATTTATTTGATTTATTTGATCTATTTGATCTATTTGATTTATTTGATCTATTTGATCTATTTGATTTATTTGATCTATTTGATTTATTTGATCTATTTGATCTATTTGATTTATTTGATCTATTTGATTTATTTGATCTATTTGATTTATTTGATTTATTTGATCTATTTGATTTATTTGATCTATTTGATTTATTTGATCTATTTGATTTATTTGATCTATTTGATATAGTTGATCTATTTGATTTATTTGATCTATTTGATTTATTTGATCTATTTGATCTATTTAATTTATTTGATCTATTTGATCTATTTGATTTATTTGATCTATTTGATTTATTTGATCTATTTGATTTATTTGATCTATTTGATTTATTTGATCTATTTGATCTATTTGATTTATTTGATCTATTTGATTTCTTACCGTCCTCATCAAAGAGACGAAAGATGTGAGGGAAATCTAGAAAATTGAGCACGCCATCAGGCACCCTATCCAGCAGCAGGAAGTACCAAGGGGCGTTCTGAGGGTCGGGAAGCCCCTCCTTCCTCCAGCTGTCGTCAAACTCCGACTTGCTTACCTCCCCGTCACCTGGAGAAAATAGTGTTGAAAGATGTAAAAATATAAAAGTACAAAAGTTAGCAGACGATTTGTGTTTAATTTTTAACTCACAACCTCTTTGAATTTTGCTTTCACCAGTAGCGGATAGATCTGTTCGAGGGTCTGTTGCAAGATACGATGCTAAAAATCTGCATCTCATAGTTTTTCTTTCACTCATTTAGTACTTTTTTTTTTTTGGAAAGCTCCTATCAACTCACTCTATCTGTCTAGTACATTTTTGTACACGCTATTTTTCCTACTTTTCATTCTAGGACCAAGTTGAAACTCTACACCATTATTCACTGTACCAAATGAGTTAATTAATTGGTGGTAATATTTATTTTTTATACTCTAAAAGAGAAATAAATCATACGCTATATAGAAATATGGTTGTGGATTTTTATGTAGAGTTCTTCCCCTTTCATAAGATTTTTTTTCCATTAAAGGTTTTTTTTCTCTTCTCAGGGTGCTTGTTGTTGTTTTTTTTATTTGTCTTCCTCCTGACCAGTATTTTTTTTATTGTATGCTCCTGGGGGCTGGCTAGTTGGCTGTTGTAGTTTTTTTCTTACTAAATTGTAGAGCAGTAAATTCAGTCTTACCGTCGTCATCAAAATGTAGCCAGAATCTTGAGAACTCTGTTGGCTGAAGAACTTCGTCACTTCCGGAATATCGGTCAAAGATTTGATTCTTGTTATTGCCTCCGCCTGACTGAGAGACGACCCTGACCCTGGAACAATGTGTTAGTAATTTAAAACAAATATGAAATTAAAAAAAAAAAGAATCCCCGTTGATCCAGGGATAGGCTTGACTAACCAGAGCATTACCAGAAATGTCTTGTCACCCACATTCACACAAAAATGAGAGAAAAGAAACGAATGAGTCGCTGAGGATCGGTCGTTGACTTGTAGCTCCAAACAACTAGTACAGCCAAACCTTGAGATAAGATCTAGATCTAATGGTAATGAAATGAACAATATTGAAACAAAATCTAAATCATAACAAAAACACGTCCTTACTCTTGCGCGTCTCTACATCGTCTGCCGTCTTTCCTGGAATTATGACAGCCCTTGTCGTGATTTCGTCATTCTCCAAAACCAAAAATGAATGCTCCCTTTCTTCATCAACACTTAGGAAACACACACACACACACACATACACTCCATTCCCCAATCGTAGTCCTACAGAAGTCGTAACTTGACTTCGTCGTTTTACCAGCCAGTGGCTTCCCCTTACTCTAAGTATGAAATAAAGAACATAATAAGAGTTTATAATTTAGGCAGTGAACGGTTTATTGATGAATTAATAACTTGAAATAAACTGTCACAAACTCATGATGAGTTTCTTCTCAACATCTTTTATATTTAACGCTTAAACGATGCCATATCTGAAAGAGTGTAAGCATTAATGATGGTCTCTTAAAGGTGTTCAAAATGAATTCTAGTCCAACTTTTATTGTTATTTAGCGCTGTCTACAACGTTAGCGTTAGAAAAAGATAAATTAGGCCTCTAGCTAATTGATTACCCATATAACGTTAGAAAAAGATAAATTAGGCCTCTAGCTAATTGATTACCCAGCTAACGTTAGAAAAAGATAAATTAGGCCTCCAGCTAATTGATTACCCAGCTAACGTTAGAAAAAGATAAATTAGGCCTCTAGCTAATTGATTACCCAGCTAACGTTAGAAAAAGATAAATTAGGCCTCTAGCTAATTGATTACCCAGCTAACGTTAGAAAAAGATAAATTAGGCCTCTAGCTAATTGATTACCCAGCTAACGTTAGAATGAACATGGCTGCGGTCCATCTACTATTGAGCTGCATTGTGCTAAAAAGATTTAAAAAGTAAAGGTAATTTTTGTGGAGTACTGTCACTTCACTTTTATAAACTGTGAAAGAAAGTGACTGTAAAAAAAATCAGCAGTTCTGATTAGGTTTTCATCAAAGCAAAGGGAGGTGACTAAGTGCTTACATTAGTGATCAGTAGATAGGAGTTAGTTGTCCTTGCTCTCCTTTTTTTTTTTCTTCTTTCCCTGCAGCCCACGCTGGAAGTCCATATTTTGGTACACTCAAGGCTTAGCTCAAAACTATGAAAACCATTCTTACAATCTTCACCTGGGAAAATGTGCTCTAACAAGTAGGTCGCTGTAAATAACGGCACATTAAAACACGTCATCGAGCTGCTGGCTGGGCATGCAATTATACAGGGGGGGGGGGGGGAATAGTATTCGTTACTAAGTAATTGAGTAATCTTGCTTTTCTTTCGGGATGAGGGGGTGGTGTAGAAAAAAATGGACAATTGAATTTTTTTTAAAGTTAGTATTTCCTTCTTATAAAATGAAGTGTCTATATCATTAGAACTGTAGACACACAAGCAATCAAAAAAAAAAGTTTGGCACGACAATACAGTTTTTCTTTTATTTATTTATTATTTTATTTATTACTATTTGATTAGAATAGTAGATAACAAAAATATTTACTGTTTACTGTTACCATTACTATTATTGTTCTATAAAACCTCATTAAATATTTATGTCTGTTATAGTATGGCCAGAATTGAAGTGGTTCTAGGATAATACAACTACTGTCATCGTATTCTGGTTTCCGTTTGATTAAAAATCGTTCTATTAAAGTCATAGCAACAACCTACAAGATCAACTATACAGGATACAAAGTTTTAAATTATATTTGTTAACACCGTTCTTTGTTTATCATAGTCATAAGTAGTAAAAGTTCTTTTTTTTTTAACTAATTTTTGTAGTCACTTTTTATAAAGAGATAGGCCTAGTTTGCTAGAAAGTCACTTTTTGTAAAGAGATAGGCCTACTTTGCTAGAAAGTCACTTTTTATAAAGAGACTGGCGTAATACTTTGCTACAAAACGCTAGAAAAACCAATTAAATGACAGAGCCAAGTGAACATCAGTTAGTCATTGCCCATTGTACCAGATAATTTAAATTGTTCAAACTACAGAAACTTTTTTTACGAGTTCATATTTCAGTTTTCATTCCCAAGAAATCAACACAATAACAAAACACCAGACTAGACGGCTGCCTATAGTGCGGTAGGGGCGTGCAGGACTGTCGTCTCTATGGTCCTGGGTTCATATCCTGCCGCTGCCATCCACTGTCGACCTGCGGGAGGTTTGTGCTAGGATATAGATCTTCAACCCTGAACGAATATCCGAAGCATGTAAAACATTTTTAAAACTTTTTACAGACAGCAGTTACCATCGATGCACGCAAGAACGAAGTCCTCAGACTCTGGATCGCTGATAATTAAACTAATTAAAGTCACTAATCAGCCTACTAATTTTCTCGAGGCTTTGTCATAGACAACATAGAACTGTTTTCTTCTGTTAAGTATTGAATACTGGCTGAAAGTTCCAAGTAACCCTCATTATTATGGCTGTATCGTCTGCGTCGTAGGTATAGTAGCATCTATAAGTTAACTGAACTGGCTCAGTTTTCCATATGTCTATGTCTATCATCTTGTAGACAAACTGTGATTGAGGCTATCAAGCGTTTTTGGTTAAACTCATGACAATTTTAGAGGTAACATTTGGTGAATTTGGGTGAACTGAATTTAAAAAGATTAAGATTTTATTAAATATTTTTTTAAATTTTACCGACCCTTGAAACCTTATTGTTGTCTGACCTATTCTAGTACTATATAGTCTACGTAGGTTCCCTTGTTACGTCCACCACTAAGGCGATAATCATTGTACCCATATCAAGCTTTCATTTATCTTTACTTCTATAATACCTCTGAAATAAAAATTAATTACGAATATCTAGCATAAATATTCTGTGTAGTTGTGAGTTGTAGTGTTTCCAAAAGATCTTTATTTTTTTTTCCCTCTCAACCAAAGTCGTTTCCAAAATGTGGAACCAACAAGCTCCCCATCACATTATACTTTCAATACTATTTAAAAGAAGTTCTGAGAGGCGGTTTTCTACAGTCATATTTCTTGTGTTTTCTACCGTCATATTTCCCCTGTTTTCTACCGTCATATTTCCTTTGTTTTCTACCGTCATATTTCCTTTGTTTTCTAACGTCATATTTCCCCTGTTTTCTACCGTCACATTTCCTTTGTTTTCTACCGTCATATTTCCTTTGATTTCTACCGTCATATTTCCCATGTTTTCTACCGTCATATTTCCTTTGTTTTCTACCGTCATATTTCCTTTGTTTTCTAACGTCATATTTCCCCTGTTTTCTACCGTCACATTTCCTTTGTTTTCTACCGTCACATTTCCTTTGTTTTCTAACGTCATATTTCCCTTGTTTTCTAACGTCATATTTCCTTTGTTTTCTAACGTCATATTTCCTTTGTTTTCTAACGTCATATTTTTCCCTGTTTTCTACCGTCACATTTCCTTTGTTTTCTACCGTCATATTTCCTTTGTTTTATAACGTCATATTTCCCCTGTTTTCTACGTCACATTTCCTTTGTTATCTACCGTCATATTTCCCATGTTTTCTACCGTCATATTTCCCATGTTTTCTACCGTTATATTTCCTTTGTTTTCTACCGTCATATTTCCTTTGTTTTCTAACGTCATATTTCCCCTGTTTTCTACCGTCACATTTCCTTTGTTTTCTACCGTCACATTTCCTTTGTTTTCTAACGTCATATTTCCTTTGTTTTTTACCGTCATATTTCCTATGTTTTTTACCGTCATATTTCCTTTGTTTTCTACCGTCATATTTCCTTTGTTTTCTAACGTCATATTTCCTTTGTTTTCTAACGTCATATTTTTCCCTGTTTTCTACCGTCACATTTCCTTTGTTTTCTACCGTCATATTTCCTTTGTTTTCTAACGTCATATTTCCCCTGTTTTCTACCGTCACATTTCCTTTGTTATCTACCGTCATATTTCCCATGTTTTCTACCGTCATATTTCCCATGTTTTCTACCGTTATATTTCCTTTGTTTTCTACCGTCATATTTCCTTTGTTTTTTACCGTCATATTTCCTTTGTTTTCTACCGTCATATTTCCTTTGTTTTCTACCGGAATTGGCTTGATCAGCCACTCCAGATTCTGCCCCGTCTCAAGACGTAACCAAAGCCAGCGACTCATCTGGGCGCATCCATTGTCTTACGAGACAGAAGGAGCCATATATATATATATATATTTCCTGTGTTTTCTTACGTCATATTTCCTTTGTTTTCTACCGTCATATTTCCTTTGATTTCTACCGTATTTCCTTTGTTTTCTACCGTATTTCATTTATTTTCTACCGTATTTCATTTGTTTTCTACCGTCATATTTCCTTTGTTTTCTACCGTCATATTTCCTTTGATTTCTACCGTATTTCCTTTGTTTTCTACCGTATTTCATTTTTTTTCTACCGTCATATTTCCCATATTTTCTACCGTCATATTTCCCATGTTTAATAACGTCATATTTCCCATGTTTTCTACCGTCATATTTCCCATGTTTTCTACCGTCATATTTCCCATGTTTTCTACCGTCATATTTCCCATGTTTTCTACCGTCATATTTCCCATGTTTAATACCGTCATATTTCCCATGTTTTGTACTGTCATATTTTCCATGTTTTCTACCGTCTTATTTCCCATGTTTTCTACCGTCATATTTCCCATGTTTAATACCGTCATATTTCCCATGTTTTGTACTGTCATATTTTCCATGTTTTCTACCGTCTTATTTCCCATGTTTTCTACCGTCATATTTCCCATGTTTTCTACCGTCATATTTCCCATGTTTAATACCGTCATATTTCCCATGTTTTGTACTGTCATATTTTCCATGTTTTCTACCGTCATATTTCCCATGTTTTCTACCGTCATATTTCCCATGTTTTCTACCGTCATATTTCCCATGTTTAATACCGTCATATTTCCCATGTTTTCTACCGTCATATTTCCCATGTTTTCTACCGTCATATTTCCCATGTTTTCTACCGTCATATTTCCCATGTTTTCTACCGTCATATTTCCCATGTTTAATACCGTCATATTTCCCATGTTTTGTACTGTCATATTTTCCATGTTTTCTACCGTCTTATTTCCCATGTTTTCTACCGTCATATTTCCCATGTTTAATACCGTCATATTTCCCATGTTTTGTACTGTCATATTTTCCATGTTTTCTACCGTCTTATTTCCCATGTTTTCTACCGTCATATTTCCCATGTTTTCTACCGTCATATTTCCCATGTTTAATACCGTCATATTTCCCATGTTTTGTACTGTCATATTTTCCATGTTTTCTACCGTCATATTTCCCATGTTTTCTACCGTCATATTTCCCATGTTTAATACCGTCATATTTCCCATGTTTTGTACTGTCATATTTTCCATGTTTTCTACCGTCTTATTTCCCATGTTTTCTACCGTCATATTTCCCATGTTTAATACCGTCATATTTCCCATGTTTTGTACTGTCATATTTTCCATGTTTTCTACCGTCTTATTTCCCATGTTTTCTACCGTCATATTTCCCATGTTTTCTACCGTCATATTTCCCATGTTTAATACCGTCATATTTCCCATGTTTTGTACTGTCATATTTTCCATGTTTTCTACCGTCTTATTTCCCATGTTTTGTACTGTCATATTTTCCATGTTTTGTACTGTCATATTTTCCATGTTTTCTACCGTCTTATTTCCTGTGTTTTCTAACGTTTTCCCTAACAATTGGTTGCTGACCCCTGAACACACAGTAAGTCTTACCAATAGACTGTAATGTCGTCTGCTTCATGTTTTGAGAATATTGTAGTATTTATCTACAACTTTATATGAAGATTGCACATTTGTTATATGAATATTAATTACGATTTACTCATTTCGAATTAAAGACAAACATAGTAATTAAATATCTGTCAAATAAAAAAAAACATTGAAAACCTCTTTTTTTAATTGTAGAATTAATGAGTCAGTAAGCGAGAGCATTATGGGATACATAAAGTAAACTTCATTTCAAATATATCTGACCCGCCAAATATGACATCAAATATGTTAACACAGCTAGTTAGGCGTCAATGGGCTTTGTTTATTTTAGTAGTTTAGGATAAACAAATGATAAGTTAATTTCAAGTCAAAAGGTTAAGGCAAGCACTAAATCACGTGACTTTATGATTTGTCCGATTTCTTTGTTCAGCAGTATCTGCACAACATAAGACTTTACGAGAAGAATGGCTGCTTAGCGCTTAGTTAAAGAAAGCTTCCCAGTTGTACCTGAACTCTCTCAGCGAGAGACCTCCATCACCTGAAACAAAACAAAAAATAAACAAAATGCAAAAAAAGTACTTAAAAAAACAAAGCTTATATTAAGTGTATCTATTAGTTTGGATCAGTCATGTCATTAAATTTGTAATAGATCTAGATTTACAATAATAAATCTGTGCTATTAGAAATATTTTTTTTTACCATTTTTTTTTGTTTAGCGCAATGTCATGCTTTTAGCTATCTTAATACGATATGATCCTATCACTTGTCTGGACCAGTTGGAAAGAGGTAGGGGGAGAAAGAACGGAGTATCTGGGTGATCGCTTTTTAAATTTATTTATACAAAAAAAGGGGGGTAGACAACCTGAATTCGAATAAGTGGGCTAAAGCTTGTTCGAGATACCAAACAAAATAATTAATAGTTAATTAACTAATTGGTTAATTATTGTTAATGATTCTTGTGTTTTCAGGTAAAAAAAATAATTATGCAAAATTTTAGCCTGATCCTAGATTGGGTGTGGGAGAAATAACGTGAACACACTTTTGACCAGACAGACAGACAGAGTGAGTTCATACAAGCTTTGTAAAATCAGAGGACTAGAATAAAGCGAGATGATAGGATTGTAGAGAACATTTCTATTTTATTGTTCTAGAAAGGAGTTGAGCAATGAGATTACCGTTCTCATCAAAGAGATGGAAGATGTGTGGGTAGTCTTGAGAGTTCAAAACTTCATCGGCAACTCTGTCCATCTCGAGGAAGAAAAGAGGGGCGTGCTGTGGGTTGGGGAATCCTTCCTCTCTCCAGCCTCTGTCAAACTCTTGTTTCGTCACCTGACCGTCACCTGAGGACATCATTTTATTTGTAAACTCATTTCATTACAATATTTGTGTAATTACCACAGAAAAAAAAACAAAATAGCATACACTAGAAATTCAATTGGGATAACTTAATAACACTATTAATTGTCTAAAATAGATTCAAACGTGTCGAGCGAGTAGAAACTTGTTTTTCCTAACAGATTATTTCTCAAGTTTCTAAAACATTTTAAACTGAGGAGTTGTTTACTAGATCCATTCCGGAAACTCGAACTAATTACTAAAATCTGATATATGTAAGATTGCTCAATTTAGTTTTAAACAACATACCTTCACTTTGGTTGACAGACTCTCAAACATATTAAAGACAAGTGTTGTAATTTAATTAGTGCAAGATCGGTTTTTCGAATTTATTCAAGAGCTTTGAAATTCCATTAACTCTAGTTAATTAAGAAAAAGTTTAGAAACTGTCACCTGACTGTCACATCACATATAATTTGCTTAAAATATGTAGAGATATACAAGGGTAACTACCTTTATATTATAGTCCACACAGCATTTTTTTTTTTTGTTTGTTGTTGTTGTTGTTTTTTTGGTAAGAAATTAGCGTGGGTATGTATATATTTAACTAATATCAGATAGCAATAAAATATTTTACCATCGTCATCGAAGTGTCCCCAAAATCTGGAGAATTCGATCAGTTGGATGATATTGTCGCTCCCAGCATACTGGTTGAATAGTCTGTCCAAGTTGACACCCCCTTGGGCTAGGACACTATAGAGACAGTGAAAGCAGATCTTACTTAGACGACTTTATTGGGGCACTTAACACGACTCGTTTCTTACTTATTGGCGCACTTAACACGACTCGTTTCTTACTTATTGGGGCACTTAACATGACTTGTTTCTTACTTATTGGGGCACTTAACATGACTCGTTTCTTACTTATTGGCGCACTTAACACGACTTTTTTCCTCCTTTTTGGGGCACTTAACATGATTTGTTTCTTACTTATTGGGGCACTTAACATGACTCGTTTCTTACTTATTGGGGCACTTAACATGACTCGTTTCTTACTTATTGACGCACTTAACATGACTCGTTTCTTACTTATTGACGCACTTAACATGACTTGTTTCTTACTTACTGACGCACTTAACATGACTCGTTTCTTACTTATTGACGCACTTAACATGACTTGTTTCTTACTTATTGGGGCACTTAACATGACTCGTTTCTTACTTATTGACGCACTTAACATGACTCGTTTCTTACTTATTGACGCACTTAACATGACTCGTTTCTTATTTATTGACGCACTTAACACGACTTAACATCGGAGAGAAAAACAGAGGACACGCGAGAACACTTTCAGCAGTATTTAAACATTGGAAGTGTTGATTGTTAATTGAAAATGTAATTAATAATAATGATAATCAGGAAGATTGTTTGATTTCAAAGATTCAGGGTCAGTGCAGTTTATCACGTGACAACGTAAACCCAGTTGTAACCTACATATTCTGCCACATATAAGACAGGCAAAGCCTTTCTCTGCTGTGGGTCTACTTAAGTTTTTTTTGTCTTCTGTGTAGTCTTCAGCAATGTTTTAGCTCTAAATGACTATCCTGCCACCTTCTTGAGAGTTCTACCTCTCTAGCAACTTTCCTCTATTTGAAGTAGTCAACTGGAACACAGACTTTTCATAAATGCGCCTCAGTGCACGAAAGTATACGAAAGGAGAATTCCTTCTAAAAAGATCTGCACAGAACGAAGGTAGGAGACACACGTTGTAGCCAGCTCTTAATGTTTAATCTGTACATATAATTATCCACGTCGCCCAACCATGCGGGACAACACGCACGCACGCCGACTCTCTGAGTCAAGCTTGAATCCAGGCTAAGTTTGAAGCAAAGATATTTGAAACGAGTGTCCACCTAATTTAAGTTTCAAGCAAAGTTAGCTTCCCTCACTGTAATAAAGTGTAATTATAATAATGAATAGGGATACTCTATTATTACATATCAAGCCTTTAATAAAAAGTAAACAAGCCTTTAAAAAACTGAAATATTTCAATACTAATATGGAACAAGCTATATGTTTTATTCTAAACTAAATGATAAACAAAAAACTCCAAAACCAACAGGTTATCAATGAGACTAGATAGAGAGAGTAAAGTAAATTTTGTTAAGGTTTTATGTTTTATTATTAGGCCTACTTTGAGAAACGAAGCGTTCTAATGTTCACAGCGATTGCAGGCAAGAGAAATACCTCTACTGTTGACCTACTTACCAGGTAAAAACAGCAAGTGCAAAAATTTCTACTGTTTTCATGTTTGCTGGTCAAAGTAATTGGATTAAGACTTTAAAATGTTCACAGTCGTTCATTTAAAAAATGTTTATATAACCCCAAAATGTATTTTTTTTTTTACCATGGCCGGAGACTCACCCCTATCCTCGCTCTATTTGTGCGTTTGTATACGTGTATCTTTATGACAGACACACACACACACACACTTGCAATGTTCAACGTGATTAGCATCAAACATCATTTAAAAGTAGTGTTGTTTTTTTTGTTGGGTTTTTTTTTTTGCCCGAATTTCTAAAATGAGATGATCCTCAAAAAAAAAAAAATTGGGAAATGCAAACGCAAGTTAGACAATGCGCAGGTACACCCACAAATAACAATCTGATAAGACCTACATATAAGAAATTGAGAACGAACAGATGGGCGCCAATCTATCATATTATTAACATGCAGATTAATTTAAAAAACAAAACACACTATCTCTCAGTCTTAACACTTGCAGGCTTCGTGAACATAGGTCAACCTTCATCTGTGTCGCTATCTTCAAGGGAGCGGCAGTTGAAGTTCTCCATACAGGTCAAACATTTATAAAACATCTTGGAGATGTGTCCATGAAGTATACAGACAAAAAAAGCTGTACATTCTAGAACTAAATGTTTCGTATTAATTATTTACTTAACTCTGAATAGTTTTGTGTATGGTGATACCAGATATTATTACCGGTTGTTGATTCTTTTTTTATGTCTCTATTTTTTTAAGCTTTTATTTTAATTTCCTACTAAATTTTTGACTCAAGAATTTGATCTACTCTCGATAACTGATCATACAGAGTTTATCCACAAAAGAAAATTGATGATAACAACTTGATAAATTTGGTTAAATTTGTGATCATTGCAGTCTACGAAATAAAAAATCCTGATTAATATAGTTAGGTACCATTAGTTTCAAATGCCTTCCATAATTCTACCCCCCCCCCCAACCCAATTAAAACAAGATTTCAAAAATCCATCTTTCCAGTAATTAAAAGTCACATTAATTCTTCTGCTTCAAGTGTCGTCCAGCCAGAGGGTGGTTTGAACTTGGACACGCCTTTCAACCAGAAAACAGCAATGTGTACACATCAAACAAAACGTTTGTACATATTTTTTTTATTTTTTCGCAGTAACATTAGGAAGACAATGGTTTGGTCTGCTTTTCATGTGAACAAAAAATTAGGCCAGAGCTAGGTCTTCGTAGACATGAAAAATACTGCTTTCCTTCGTAATCTCCGGGTACGATGAAAATGCCATAAGTAACAAAAGTAATAGTTGATCTATTATTTTCTATTTGCGCTCTTCTTATTAGAAGTTGTGAGCTGTAGATGACAGGATAATGCATTTATGGAGCTCAAATTGCAAGAAAACGCTTGGCGGTGGAAAACCTCTGAGTGAACATTCAGCGGTCCACACGACCCCAAGGCAAAGGGGATGCATCACAACTCAAAGTTTGAGAAACAATGAATCTTGGCCTATCCTAGCATGATAATCTAACTTTATTAGTTTTGTTGGGGTCTATTGTTAACTTTTTGTTGCAGTAGGCTACCACTTTTAGTAACTCACACATAGGCCATTCTAGATTTCCATATCTACACCTACTCATGCACGGAACCATAGGACCATCTATATGATTAACGTGTTCATTGGCTGTAGTTATTTGGTTTTGATTTTAAAAAGCAATAATCGGCTTTTCATATCTGTGGAGCATGCAGACATTTCATGACATGGTTGGACTATATAGATGGGGAGATCACCCACGGACTGTGATGACGTTTCTAAAACCAGAACAAAATCAAACATATTTAATTTAATTTCAGTAGTTCATATACACATTGTCGGGATAAGGTACAGCGTTTTTGTATTTCTCTTGATGTGGTGTTATAAGTTGAATTAGTCCCCTTTTATACTCTTGCGTTAAAGTTTGACACTAACAATAGCTAACAATAAAACCTTTTATTTTCATAAGCACTTCGCTGGTACTGTGGTGAGTGGTTAAAATGTTGGTTTGGGGAGACTTGAGGAGGCTTGAGTCCTCGAGTTCAGATTCAGGTCGTTCAACTCATTTTCTTTTCCTTTATAAATGCATTTAAAAATCGATCGCGTTAATATTCACACAGATACCCCTTCTTTCTCCCCCCCCCCATTCCCAACTGGTCCAAGACGTGATGAGATCATAGCGTATTTAGAAAGCTAAAAGAATGAAATAGCGCACAACAAAAAAAAAAACAACAATAGGGTTTGTTGGACTAGTCCGTTTCGTTTCTTTGATTAAAAAGTATTGGGCCGGAAGTCGCTTTTTTTCCTATATATTGTTATAAACCTGGTGGTGGCACAGATGGGGGCAGTGGTGTGAGTGTAGTCAGCCGACGCAAATCGCCCCAGGCCAGCGCTAGACGAGCGGTCAACCGTGACGAGCTACGATGGTCAGCCGAGACGAGTGTCAACACGGCGGTTCGGGAAGGATCGACGGTGGTCCGGGAAGGATCGCCGTCGTGAACAGAGCTCAGGAGCGTCACGAGAGTTGTAGTCATCTGACCACCTAGAAACGTCGAGCGGCGTTATGTCCGGTTCGAGAAGGCCAGTAGGGACCCTATATAAGAGCGGAGGTGTCGCAGTCAAGACGGTTCAGAAAAGGGGTTCACGACAGAAGGTTCACTACAGCACAGTTCAACGGTGTGGCTCTGTACGGAGCATTACGACGGTTCAGTGCGGAGTACTGTCAAGTACAATTGAGACGACCGGCGTCTTGATCTTGGTCTGTGATCGAGTCCGACACAACGAGCCTAGTGTGTGAAGTCAGTCCTGAACTGTTGAACCCAGTGCAAGCCCGGAACGAGACGGAGAGACCAGTGCAAGAGTTGATACGGCGGTACGGTGTTATCGGAGAGATATTTGTACAGTCTTGTGTTACGTGCTGCCAATTGTACAGTACTGGCTGTTATTTATTCAACTATTAAAGTGTTACGTTACTTTGGAGCCCTGAGTTGTCAAGTTCTTTAAGTTGGTGGTGTATGGTGCAGTTTGCAGAGAGCCTGGATAGTGAGATTCGTAACAATATCTTTGTATTTTTCAGTTCTCTTTTTAAATTAAACTGACATTATTATGCTATAATTTTAAGTGTACCTGATAGAGAAAAAAAATCTGCACAAAAATACGGGTAGTTGTGATCAAACCCTATAGAGGCTATAAAAAGAAAAGACCTGAAACTAGCGCGTGAAACTACACATTTACAGTACTTTATTTGATGAGTATTTTACCCAAGATCTGTTGTTTTTTTAGGACTAGCTTATTTCATGTACCCGGCATTTTCCGATACACAATTTCATACACAAAATAATTGTTGAAAAAAAATTGTAGTGATTTTAAACTTTAAATGATTACTTAAAAAGGTGTTACTCTAATCAATTTTGAATATTATTTTGTTATGAATGTCACTGTTTATTTTGTGTCTGTTCTAGTTTCTTAAATTTTTCTTGAGTAAAGGGGTCGTTTTTTCCTAATGGGTATACCTGATTTCTCCAAGCAGCCTTTGTAAAATATTGGTCCTAAATAATGCTATGTTTATAAACGAAAAATCGCATGGCTGCATTATGATGAATGTACGTGTTAGTTCAATATATTTTATATTACTAGGTAACTTTAAATAACCGCATAAATAGACGTAAGTTTATTTTTTTTCTGTTAGATAAAGTCATATGGCAAATTTTTGTTTATATCCTAATTCTAAAAAGGAATAATAATAGAATTATACAACTAACAGAAATAAAGGAAAGAATAGCAGCAGGCAACAGGGCATTTTATAGCACCCACCATCTACTTAAGAGCAAAATGATTTCAAGTAAAACCAAGAAAATAATATACAAAACTATAATAAGACCAGCAGCAATGTATAGAAGTGAGACCTGGACACTGACAAAGACATCTGAAAATTTACTTAACACTTGGGAAAGAAAAATCCTTAGGAAAATCTATGGTGCCATACAGGATGAAACAGGGTGGAGGACACGCACTAACCATGAGTTATATCAATTATATGAAGACCCACCAATAGTGAACGAAATAAAAAAGAACAGACTACGTTGGGCAGGTCACCTTGAAAGAATGTCAGACAACAGAGGGGCGAAAATCGTATACAGGCAAAAACCAAAAGGCAGGCGACCCAAAGGCAGACCCCGAATGCGATGGATAGATGACGTGGAAGCAGATCTGAAGCAGCTTGGGGTTAGGGCGTGGAGACGAAAGGCCCAGCCAGGAGAGATCTGAATGGAAGGATGTGTTAAAGCAGGCCAGAGCCCTCCATGGGCTGTAGCGCCACTGGGATGGATGGATGGAATAGAATTATACAGTAAAAATAATCACTAAGTTTTTCTTTTAATAGTTTTGAAAGTCTAACTGATAAGATTACAAAGAGAGTTTGTGTTTTTGCAGATGTACACAAGCTACACTATGAGTCAGTCCATCTCTTCTAATTGTTTAGAAATTAGTGTAAAATGTAGGCTTCGATATTTTTAGCCTGAATTTAAAAAGTTACAAACTACAAACAACTAATATATTGCCTCTTCCATAAAACTTTGTACTTAAAAAATAAATTTATCCAATGCTCGAAATCCTGCTTGTATACTTAAGCCCTATTTAAATCGATCCGGTATCAATGTTTAAGTAGTAATAACCCCGCAAAAAAATTAAATGAAAGAAAATTGAGATATAAATATATTTTTGTGACGCTACGCACCGGTACGGGGTACCGGCACCTTTTTTCAATGTCGGGAAAAATGATTACTTTTCTTGTAATTCAACGTTAATTGTTAATTTATTATTAGTTGAAAGTTAGGCAATCTATCACTGAGTACCGGAGCCTCTTTTTTATTTTTACAAAAAAAGCACTTTATATACTTTCAACCGACATGCCGTATTATTAAAAACACCTCTATGTGAAAGTCTCAATCATCTAGAGTTTTAGACAGTCATTATTTTAGACTAGATTTAAGTAGAGTGTAGACCTAGATTTAGTAGGCCTATTATTATAAAAAAAATAATAATAATCAGTCATTATAGACATCATTCGCAATTTTATTATTAGGTCTAGGCATTGAAAAGTAAATCTATTAATAAACTATAATAGATCTAAGTCTAAGTACTAACTTATTAAATAAGTCATTATAAGTAGAAGTATTATAATGAATATTGTATTGATCTAGATTGACTAGATTATAGATAGATCTATAGATAGATCTCTAGTTTAGTAGATTAATTATAGAGTATAGTAAACGTATTACAGTATTATTAAATCTATGTCTTATGTCTATATCTAATAATCTAATAATTAAAAAACTTTAGTCTTTATTAATATCTAGACTTTTTTCTAATAAAAACTGACTATAGGTATAGCAAAGGCTAGACTCGGCAATCTAGTCTCAAGATATAATCTATACTATTACTAGATCTATTCGATTTTTATATATAGATCTAGACTACAATTAGATTATAGATCTAAATATACTAATGGAGAGATGATATGAGGTGTTAGCTAATAGCGTTGCACAAGAAACAAACCTGGGTTTTTCTAAACTCTAATACCTGGTATCTAATAGTAAAACAGCACCTACCTAAATAAATCGTAACTAGCAATCAAAAAACTATATTTATTGTAGTATATATAGGTCTGTGGTTGTATTTTATATAGCCTTCGTAACTTCTTCTATAGAGAAATGACTTTTGTAATTTCTTTTACTGAAAATTCGCGTCTGACACATATATAATTTTTATGTTCAGCAACAAACCCTATTGGTAAAAATATTTCTAATCGCACATTAGTCTAGAGTCTAGATCTATAACAAATTTGATGACATGTCTGATCCAAACTAATTGCTTTTTTTTTTCTAAGCGTATTTTTCATATTTTGTTGATTGATAACTTCCTTCATAAACTGTTAGATTTGTCCCTTAGTCTGTTGTACCGTTTAGGCACCACACACGATCTGTCGACAATCCATGCCGTCTTTCATTGATAGACCCGCCCATTCCTTTGTCCTCCCAACGCATCTTTTGTCTGCCTCTAATTCTTTTACCTGGTACTGATCCCTGAAGAAAAGTCTTAGCGAGCGCTTAGGATCTCGTTATAAAGCCGTAGGGTCTTAGCTGCAATGGTCATAGAAGCTAGTCTGTTCAAACGAAACCCTTAACTCATGAGTTCCTTAAGATATGTGAATTTCCTTCTTAGAAAAAGCGTTTCCACTGGTCAACGCACAGTCGACAAAAGAGAGAAATAGACTATTTTGGCTCGTTTGAGTGACATTCTTCTCATATAGCGGGGCCGGCCTTAGATAATTTGAGGCCCTATGCGCTTCCCCAGGCCCTCTCTCTGGCGAAGGGGTGTGCGAACCTAATTTTTTAATTATTGGTTTGGGTGGGGGGAAGTGCGCCACAAGCAAAATTTGAGAAACAGTGCACTACGTCATGCAGCAGACATTCACGCTTGGTCGAAGCAGCACTCCAAGATCAGACTTAGACCCATGACGAGGCTTGCATTGTTGGCGTCTTCTTTTCTCTCAGCAGTGAGTAGTCCCATATGTTTTCCACTCTCTAACCCTTGACATGTTGGTACAGTTGACGTAATCTGAGGTCTTATCTTCAGTGTTCGGTGTGAAAGTCCTTACATAGAATTGGTTTGATCATTTATACACATAAGAGGAAATGTGGTTGTCTCCGCTTGCTTATGTCATTATACCATATGTTTTGTCATCAGGCACTTTTTTATAAAATTAAAAAAAAATTACGCGAAACAATTTCCTATATTTACAATCTTCTACTATTGGGATGTAAGTCATGTAGCCCCCACTTGAAAACTGGTCCTTGGCTTTGCAAAACCATTACCTAAATAAGTGTAGATCTAGCCAGTTGGCGATATTCAATGGTAATAAAATTATCTTCTAAAAATGACGAGTGTAAATAGAATAAATATAACATTCATGTTTCGTTGGCTTTTATTATGTGAATCAATTTTCCTATTTTTCAAATGTTTATTAGTATAAAGATGTGTACCATAATTTTACGATTAATTATTAGCATCTCAAATATACAGATATATATTATTTTTAATTAATCGCTTAGGAAATCCAGAAACTTTAAAATATAGTTTTCATATGGTTAGACGTGTTTATGCGTTGGTGTGTGTGTGTTTTGTTTTCCAAATAGTCTAAAAATCTTGTCTAACCGTGCAGGGAAAAAAACTTTTTTTTTTTGTAATTGCGCTCTTTCTCCGTCTCTCTCTTTCTGACTTTAGTCTCTCTAGTATGCTCTACTGCCTCACTTCTTTATTCTCTCTTTCTCTCTATCTCTCTTACGTCTTTCTCTCTCGTATCGATTTTTATCTCTTTCTGTCTTTTTTATTTGGTTCTCTCTCTCTCTCTATCTCTCTCTCTCTCGCTCTCTCCCAAACACACACACAAATCTAAACAGAAATGTCCTTTCACCTCCTGTCTTCCTCCTTAAGTAATTCATTACATATCATGAACAACTCGACCTCATTCATAGGAAACCACGTGACAGAGCTAAACATGTTAATTTCAACAATCACAGAACATGTTAAGTTCAACAATCACAGATCCTGTTAAGTTCAACAATCACAGATCCTGTTAAGGTCAACAATCACAGAACATCTTAAGTTCAACAATCACAGATCTTGTTAAGTTCAACAATCACAGATCCTGTTAAGTTCAACAATCACAGAACATGTTAAGTTCAACAATCACAGAACTTGTTAAGTTCAACAATCACAGATCCTGTTAAGTTCAACAATCACAGATCCTGTTAAGTTCAACAATCACAGAACATGTTAAGTTCAACAATCACAGAACTTGTTAAGTTCAACAATCACAGATCCTGTTAAGTTCAACAATCACAGATCCTGTTAAGGTCAACAATCACAGAACATCTTAAGTTCAACAATCACAGAACATCTTAAGTTCAACAATCACAGAACATCTTAAGTTCAACAATCACAGAACATCTTAAGTTCAACAATTACAGACCCTGTTAAGTTCAACAATTACAGAACTTGTTAAGTTCAACAATCACAGAACTTGTTAAGTTCAACAATCACAGAACATCTTAAGTTCAACAATCACAGAACATCTTAAGTTCAACAATTACAGACCCTGTTAAGTTCAACAATTACAGAACTTGTTAAGTTCAACAATCACAAAACTTGTTAAGTTCAACAATCATAGAACATCTTAAGTTCAACAATTACAGAACATCTTAAGTTCAACAATTACAGAACTTGTTAAGTTCAACAATCACAGAACTTGTTAAGTTCAACAATTACAGAACTTGTTAAGTTCAACAATCACAGAACTTGTTAAGTTCAACAATCACAGAACTTGTTAAGTTCAACAATTACAGAACATCTTAAGTTCAACAATTACAGAACTTGTTAAGTTCAACAATCACAGAACTTGTTAAGTTCAACAATCACAGAACTTGTTAAGTTCAACAATTACAGAACTTGTTAAGTTCAACAATTACAGAACTTGTTAAGTTCAACAATCACAGAACTTGTTAAGTTCAACAATTACAGAACTTGTTAAGTTCAACAATCACAGAACTTGTTTAGTTCAACAATCACAGAACTTGTTAAGTTCAACAATCACAGAACTTGTTAAGTTCAACAATCACAGAACTTGTTAAGTTCAACAATCACAGAACTTGTTAAGTTCAACAATCACAGAACTTGTTAAGTTCAACAATTACAGAACTTGTTAAGTTCAACAATCACAGAACTTGTTTAGTTCAACAATCACAGAACTTGTTAAGTTCAACAATCACAGAACTTGTTAAGTTCAACAATCACAGAACTTGTTAAGTTCAACAATCACAGAACTTGTTAAGTTCAACAATCACAGACCCTGTTAAGTTCAACAATCACAGACCCTGTTAAGTTCAACAATCACAGACTTAGAAGGACTCATGATTTGATTTTGTTTGATAACTTTCTCGTTTATTTTGATGTCATTGCCAATTGACTCGTAGCGACGAGCAAAGACAAAATTGAATGCTACAAAAATTCTCAAATACAAACAACCAGTTGGTTCTTTTGTTTTGGTGTTTAGTTGTCAGAGAAGTAAGCTTCCCAGTTGTATCTGAACTCTCTCAGGGTGAGCTCACCGTTACCTGGAACACAGAATTTATAGAACTTAGTGTATTCCTTAGATAGATTGATATATATATATATATATATATATATATATAGATAGATAGATAGATAGATAGATAGATAGATAGATAGATAGATAGATAGATAGATAGATAGATAGATAGATAGATAGATAGATAGATAGATAGATAGATAGATAGATAGATAGATAGATAGATAGATAGATAGATAGATAGACAGACAGACAGATAGATTGATAGATAGATAGATAGATAGATAGATAGATAGATAGATAGATAGATAGATAGATAGATAGATAGATAGATAGATAGATAGATAGATAGATAGATAGATAGATGTGGCTAGTACATCGACGAACGACTAGCCGTACTGTATTTTTCTATAACTACTGTTGGGTGCTAATTACGGCTGGTTGGGACATCGTAACAAAAACTGATATACATCGGATTCAATCTCATCTCGTATCGCTTGGTTCGGATGTCTACTGCTTCAGCACCAGCTGTTGTTTTTTTAATTCGAGCATCAAATAATTGTTCATATTTTTGTTTCAAAACAAGTGCTTCTCTCACCGTTCTCATCAAAGAGATGAAAGATGTGTGGGTAATCGAGATTGTTCAAAACCTCATCGGGAACTCTATCCATCTCGAGGAAGAAGAGAGGGGCATTCTGGGGGTTGGGGAATCCTTCTTGTCTCCAGCCTCTGTCAAACTCTTGTTTGGTCACATCACCGTCACCTGGAAATTAGTAAAGAAAAGAAATGTTAAGATATCTCTTTTAGACCTTGTGATCTATGAAGCCAGTTAATGTAAAGCTCATCAGTTCTATGGCCAATGATCTACGAGGGTGTCACGTGGCCAGCACAATGACCTACGCCTGGATTCGAACTCAAACCTACACTTTCGGCCCTCACGTCCAATTAATATTAAAAGTGTGAACATTTGATTTCTATAACGTTTAGTAGTAGATATTTTTTGTTTATTTCGAGCCATAATGTTCAGGGATAACCTCTAACAAGAATAAATATTTATGAACAAATATATTTTAAAACAAAACAATAACGTTTTTTTTTACACATGCGGAAAACGTTAACAATACGTGAGGAAAACTTTTCAAATGGATTAGTTTCTATTTTCATCTATTTTCATATGATAATTGTAAATAAAACGTGAAACGTATTTACTGTATGTAGCAAATGTTTGAAAATAATGAAAAAATAAACAACTTTAAAGAAATACAAGTTTTTACATAACAAAATCATATTAGAAATATTTGAAGGTCATTCGTCACCTTTTATAGTTCTCACTTATATAGATGTAAGAGACTTTGATTCGCACATTTTGAATCAAACTATCCAGCATGAAATACTTATTTGTGATTGAGATCATACGAGATGCTGTACATTGCTGAATGTCCAAACATTAGAAGAAGTGGATTCATTTAAAATACCTAAGGTCATACACAGCAAAAATAAAGGATCAAAAAAAGGATAAAAACTTGTTTGAGCTTGGCATCCGCCATCAGGAGTAAACTGTGGACAATCTGTAAGAGTAGCATCAGCTTTCTCAAGTCAAATTAAAACTGTTTTCTTCGAGACAATTCTACGGGGAAAGGAAAGAGTAGGAAGAAACGGTCGTGTCCAAAGAAAAGCTGGCTGGACAACGTAATTAACCCCCCCCCTTCTCGACCACAACAAAAAAACGTTCTATGAACGATACCTGACTTTTGAAATATTTAATACTAGTCGACCGGCGGCGTAGCATACGCCGCTATTTTGCAGGGCCGGCTTTAGGCCACTGCAACCTATGCGTCCTCGGTGTGCCTCGCACTTTCATAGGACCCGCGCTAATTCTAGGTGTATAAATTATTAAATTAAACCATTTTATAACTTATAACAGATTTCCCACGGCCTCCTGATTTACCAGGAGCTCCTGGAAATCTCCTGAAATTGCAAAATATACGAAGAAGTCCTGGAAATCTCCGGAAATTATTAAAATCTTTTGAAAACTCACACAAATCTCCTGAAATATATAGACAAAAATTGTCATTTATTTTGGGGTGTCATTCAATATAGAAAACGCCACTCCTACGCGCGATAAAAAAAACGGCATAATGCAATACCCGTAATTGTGGAATCTAGTGAAAGAAGCTTCTCAAACTAATGAAAAATTACGAGGTCAACAATTCTCAAAGATAGATTGAAACATTTGGTAATTCTTGCTATTGAGTGTGATCTATGTAGGAAACAGAATTCTTATGATATAGTGTACGACTTCGCTACACGCAAGGCTCGTGTAATAATTCTGTGCTTAGTAAAGAATGAATGAAATGCAAAGACGAATTTATTTTCTAATACAAACTCTAAGTTTCACTTATTATTCGTATCCCTACCCAAACTAGGCTCCGCGAAATCCGTTTTGCATTGGGTCCCACAATGGCTAAGTGACGGGTGAATACTACTTGTTCTTCCCCCCCCCCTTTTTTTTTTTTTGCCTCTAAAATTACGTGGGGTAACGCTAGTCCGTCCTACTTGCAGAAATAACAGAGTGATCTTTCCATTACTTGGTGTCCAAACTCTTGAGCGATGAAGAGAATTATATGTATAGATACTCTCTGATGCCTTTCTGCCGAACTCTCCCCCCCCCCCCCCACCGGACGCTTTCATAATTTTCGTTTTTTTTTTTTTTTAATGACATTCTATAATCATATTCATGCAAGCAATGAACGGTATTAGACACCGCAAACCTTTTTTTTTTCAGGCCTAAACAGAATCAAAATGCATTTATTTTGATATTGTGTTCTCTAACAAAAAAAACAAAAATAAGAGACCATCAGTTTGTTTTATTCATTTCAACAATCTTTTTTTTTTTAATCCTTTTTGAATGTAGAGAAAAGTCAGGGCTACTTGGTATAGTTTTCGTATCTACACCCACACACGTGCGAAATCCTTCTCATTCCTTGCTCTCTCTAAACAACAACAAAAAAATAGACGAGACTGTAGAACTTATGGTGCTATAAGGTAATTTTAGTTTTTTACTAAAAGGAATTAGAAACACAATATGACGTAAGTTGACCAGGGAAAAAACGAAGTAACTATACTTTGAAAATGCTCAATTTGTATTTGAACTTGAACATCAATGTCCAGACACGGACACGTCATAGTTGTCATGCACACACACAACTTACCATCATCATCAAAGTGGCGCCAGAATCTGGCAAACTCTGTCTGGCTTATGACCTGGTCATTTCCAGCGTACTGGTTGAACAGTCTGTCCAGGTTCAAACCCCCACCACCTGGCTGAGCAATGACACTAAAAAAATGAAAAGTAAAAAAAAAAAAATTTTAAAGAGAGTCTATGTTTTCACACAAACTTGCAAGCGGCCCCCCGATGATTCCCCTAGAATCCACAATACAACAAACTTACTTGTTTCGACATTTTCAACGCGAATATCAGAATTTGTGGAGCACCAACGATCAATCACTCTTTCCCTACAATAACGCGGAGCGACTGTGTTGCCGACGAGATTGTTTTGTTTTGCCGACTGATGTTGTTATTACTATTTTAACTCTCATTATTTTGTTTATTTCCATAAGTCTTCAATGAACTGATTGTTATGAAGATGGCTTAACGGATGTGATTGTGGCATTGTCTAATGATAGTCAACATGTTACATTCCTGGCCTATGTAGGCCCTTCCCTTTGGTCAAGTGAAGACTCTTTCGTTTCGGAGGTGACGGGGATGCATATCATTAAATAAAGCTGTATAACTTATGTTAAAGGTGAGGGCAGATGTAACTGAGCACGTCAGTATTTTAAATCATAAACGTTATTGTCATATTATTAAAAAAAAATTAAAACTGAAATCAGATATATATGTTACAAGCTATCAACATATCTACGGATGTATCCACTTACCAACCAAACAGGGCTAATGCAATGACGGCGAATGTTCTCATCTTGTCAGAGACTTCCAAAAGTGACGTCGACTCCAATGTTCAAGTATTTATAGTCCCTGTAGGCAGGACGTGGATTGGCTTATCTTTTGTTTCCTGAGCAAAGATAAAAGACTTTTTAAAAGACAGAAAAATAATGCAAGATGTTACATATAGAGAAACTACAAAGCTAATCTTGCCAAGGAGAGGTCGATTGGTTCAATCTGCAAGTGGGACAGGAAGACAGGTCAAATGTCCGGAACAACGTCAAAAAACGGCTACGTTCTAAACTTTTGTTTGTATCTATGAATAGTCCGACGTTAGGCTGGGTTCGTTTTAGTTGTGTATACATTGTAAATAGGATGAGCATCTGTTTCTATGGCCGACGGTTAACTAGGGTGTCATGTAGTCAGCACAACTATCAACCTTTAAAGTTGGCTGGACTCAGAGGAGTCCTTAAAATCCCGAAGTTCCCAGTGCTTAGCAAGATGCGAGCCCGAGACCACCCCACCCCCCGGTTCGGCTGACAAGCGCTTTACAACTCGGCCGCTACGATATACATAAAATAAATAAGTACTATCTGATGACAATGCATGGTTAAGGATTTTTATAAGCACCTAAGTGTGATAAATTTTAGAATTCCTGGGGTTAAACCTACAAAAACTTAAGTCTAACTTACAGTTATAAATAGATTTATGTGTTTTCACATCATGGCGGCCCCCTCAACGTTTTGTAGGCAATGTAGGCTTTCAACCCACATAACTCAACCTGCATAACTCAACTCGCATAACTCAACCCGCATAACTCAACCCGCATAACTCAACCCGCATAACTCAACCCGCATAACTCAACCCGCATAACTCAACCCGCATAACTCAACCCGCATAACTCAACTCGCATAACTCAACCCGCATAACTCAACCCGCATAACTCAACCCGCATAACTCAACCCGCATAACAGCAACTATCCCCCAATCTCCAACATGTTTAAGTTTGAAAATAAAATGTCGTCAAGGATGGGTATAATGGTGCAGTTGCTAAAATGATAAAATTCTTGTTATGACTTCTTAATGTGTATAATTTGTATAATGAAAGTTTCATACTTGCTTTAGATAAATGATAGAATGTTATGAAAGATGAAATGCTATACTTCATAGACAATAAATAGACATTATAAAATATGGAATGTTATGAGAGCTCCAATGATATACTTACTAGAATGTTAGTTAACAAGCAAAATACTAAAAAAATACTTTAAAAAAAAAACAAAGCATATATTAACTGTATCAATTAGTATGGATCAGTTATGTAATTAAATTTGTAATATCTCTAGACTCTAGACTAACATTAATAAATATGTGATATTGGATTTTTTTTAACCATTTGTTGCTGTTTAGCGCAATGTCATGCGTTTACCGAACGGTGTATCTGGATAGTCACTTTTTAAATGTATTTTTTTTTAAAAAGGAAACGACCTGAATTCGAACTTGTGGGCTAAAGCCTTCTCAGGCCAACACGGTAACCACTGTGCTAGCGAAGAGTCTATGCACATGTAAGACTGTATAGTTATCTATTGTTTCTATTTTATGTTTGTGTTCACTAAGCCATAGACGACGATCTAATATAAAAGGGAGTAATTCAGCTAATAGCAACACTCCGGTGGAGTACTATTTCTTTCACTTTTTTGAGATACCAAACTAAAATAGTTAATTACCAAAAGTTAATTAACTAATTGATTAATTTGTTATCGATTTTTGTGTTGTCAGGTAAGAAATAATTGTGCAAAATTTCTGCTTGATTCGAGTCTCCCAGATTGGGTGTCGGAGAAATAACATGTACACACTTGTGGCCGGACAGACAGACAGACAAACAGAGTTGATATAAGCTTTGTAAAAAAAAATGGAATGTTATACTTGCTAGAATGTTATGAAAGATGGATTGTTATACTTGATAGAATGTTGTTATAGATGTCAAAACATGAAAAATGACATTCAAGATTTTGGATTTATTTTCTCCTCGTTCTTTTTTTAGCGACCCCCGAAAGGGGAAAAGACTCTATTAGTTTTGTGCGAAATGTCTGTCCGTCTGACCGTCCCGTTTAGATCTGGGAAACTAGAAAAGATATTGAAAATCCGACATCACAATATTTTTGACCATTCAAAGTTCTGATGCAACGGCTACTTTTTTTTTTCTGAAAGCGAAAAATTTAATTTTTAAAATCAGTTATGCAAGCAGTTTTTTAAAGAGAAAAAGCTAATTAGTATGCATTATAATTGAAAACGAATAGTAATCTTGTAAACTTAATTGAGATGAACTTATAGTTTTTATTGCGGTATTATAAATTTTTGTTTTGAGGATTCAAGTGAGAGATTGAACATTTTTCAAAACAATTAGATCAATTATAAGACATCAGTTATGCCAGGGGAGGTGCGGTGGCTGAGTGGTAAAGCGCTTGGCTTCCGAACCGGGATCCCGGGCTCGAATCCTGGTGAAGAATGGGATTTTTAACTTTGGAATCTTTGGGCGTCCACTCAGCTCTAATGGGTACCTGACATTAGTTGGGGAAAAGTAAAGGCGGTTGGTCGTTGTGATAGATGCATGACACCCTCGTTAAGCTTAAGCCACAAAAACAGATGAACTTTACATCATCTGCCCTATAGACCACAAGGTCTGAAAGGGGAACTAGTTAGGCCAGGTTCACATCTAACTTTACATTCACTTTCACCTATCCTTTGATCTGCTGGACCGTTGGGGCACTACACAAGATCTGTTAACCTTTTTTCTCCATTCTTATCTCTCATTTGTCTTTGATTGATATAATTTCATTCGGATGTTCTTTCTGAAAATATTAAAGCCTGTCTGGGTGGATCACTTCGGGGGCCGATTTTGAGTTTGTGTTTCCACACAAACTGTCTTTTGTGTTTTTCAAGGTTTTACCCATTAACAAAGAGAATGAAATTGTATTCAATTCAACTCCACGTTAAAAGACATGAAAACTTCTGATCAGTTCTTGAAATGTGTAATACACAGAACGACACTGCAGAAGTGAATTCCTTCAGAAGAGAAGACCATTAAGTCTTTGTCCACAACTCCTGCAGGAAGACATTGACGGCGTACAGGATTCATACTCGGCAATATCGTGAAGCCCCAAAAAAATATCTGTTGTTGTTGTTTTCATAAAGTTAATAATGCTGATTTCGTATCTTAATCCGTTTAGATTTTTTATGTTGAATATATAGCAATGATATGGCACTGTATACAGCAGTCATGCCCAGCCTTATTTGGTCTGCGGGCCATTTTAATTTTCGGCATTCGTGTCGCGGGCCATATCACCAAAAAGAAAAAAAAATATACAATAAGCATTTTTTAATAGTTTTCTTAGTTACATAAATTAATGTGATGCATGAAGTTTATCCAAAACCATCTTCTGCATATCTGAACAAACACTTGTGCTCTTACAATAAAAAAAAAATTTACTATGATTATTAGAATACCAAATCTAAAGATGGAATTCATCAAAGAATGAGTGAGAATCCTAACTTAAAGAGAATATTTTTTCAACATTCTAATTTTTTACATTATTATTTTTTTTTTTTTTTACATTTTGTTCCAATGCTTTGGCGGGCCGGATGAAAGCACATCGCGGTCCGGCCCGCGGGCCGTAGTTTGGGCATCGCTGGTATACAGTGTTAGTCACGTGTTGTAACTATGTTAAGTTATCCGTATTCATTTTTATTTACAGCTAGATAGTCTTTGCAATTCTGAAACACAATATGTGTCCTATATAGATAATTAGATAATTTCTATTTTAGAGACATTTCAAGATAGTAAAGAGCAGTAACAGGTGCTAGATAAACACTGTACACAGAAATGTGTGCACATTAACAAAAAAAAATTTTACGTTGTACTTCCTTTCAAAATTGTAACGCAAATCTTCTAAATAAGTGAAGGGACTATGGCGGATTGGAAGAAGTCAGTTCTTAAACTAATCCAGATTAAAATTAGAGAAAATAACTTTTCAACCTACGAAGCTTGTTTTCATGGTTAAGATGGCTGCCTGATCTTTAGATTGTCATCACAATTGTCTAGAGTTTGAACTGTCATCACAATAGTCTAGAGTTTGGACTGTCATCACAATTGTCTAGAGTTTGGACTGTCATCACAATAGTCTAGAGTTTGGACTGTCATCACAATTGTCTAGAGTTTGGACTGTCATCACAATTGTCTAGAGTTTGGACTGTCATCACAATTGTCTAGAGTTTGGACTGTCATCACAATTGTCTAGAGTTTGGACTGTCATCACAATTGTCTAGAGTTTGGACTGTCATCACAATTGTCTAGAGTTTGGACTGTCATCACAATTGTCTAGAGTTTGGACTGTCATCATTTGAGTAAAAATTAGTAATAGTAGGTGTGAAGAAACAAGTCAATTTACGTTTTAAGTGCCTTTTTAATTGTGTAACATTTCAACATAACATATATACACGGCAGACATTATATACAGATACCCAACTTCACTCGCAGACTTCCTCTCTTCTTGTTTACACACTTGTCACTTCCCCCAAGTCCCCTAACTCTCGATACCCAAATCTTGACCGTGTGTCACGGTTGACCACGCAATAACTGTGTCACAACAGTCCTTCCAGGGCAGAGAAAAATTTTGATCGTATCAAAATTTCATGAACCCGATAGTTTGGGTGTACATTAATAATGTTTAACATCGACAAGAAAAAACAATGTCAAGTAATACAATGGCATCTTAAATTATGAGAGAACTGGTAATGCCTATGGCGACAAATAAATCTTCAATAATATGTTATTGCAAGGGACATTTCCAATCAGGGCCGGTCCTACAGGTTGCGGGCCCTATGCGAAACGGATTGCGCGGGGCCTAATTTGCGTTGTAATAAGGATAATAAGTGAAAATTAAGATTTTGTATGAGAAAAAAAATTCGTCTTTGCATTTTATTTATAGTTTACTAAGTACAAAATCACTGTCAAATTTAATTTTACAGTAGATAGTAGTTTTCCAACAAAACGCCGATAAACATTCAGATCTGCCTTTTAGATTTACTATCGACTAGCAAAATATCGTTGTTGTTTTTTTTCGAAGAGGTCGAGATAGATTTAGATTTATATTTGTATGCCAGTGACTATTAAAGTAAATTAAGTATTTGAACTTCTTGTTTTGGTTAAAATTCGGCTTATTATTTATGTCATCATTTGAGTAAAAATTAGTAATAGTAGGTGTGAACAAACAAGTCCCTTTACGTTTTAAGTGTCTTTTAATTGTGAAACATTTCAACATAACTTATATACACGGCAGACATTATATACAGATCTCATACTTCACTCGCTGACTTCCTCTCTTCTTGTTTACACACTCGTCACTTCCCCAAGTCCCCTAACTCTCTTGACCGTGTGTCACTGATTGTAGCATTGATTGTAGTCAGAAATGTCCATATAGGAACTGGTATGGAAGAAACACAAAGCTCACTGTATTTGTACAACAAAAAGAACTAACTAGCAATAGTGTTTATTGGAACACATTTGAAGAAAGTTGATGGGAAGGGAAGACATCCTGAGCTACCGCACCAGGTGCCACCGACACTGTCTGGGAGGTTTCCATTCTGTTTTTAGGAGATAAGTTGGATCTCTACTCTACTTTTTAAGTGATCAGTTTGATCTCTTCTCTACTTTTTAGGTGATCAGTTGGATCTCTACTCTACTTATTCCAGAAGAGTTAGAAGAGTCTTATCAAAGACGAAGTGTTGTCATGTTTGCTTTTATGTAAAAAACGCCAAATGATTTTTTACAATTTTATTAATTTACACGATCAAAACAAGACTATGACTTAAATATTCCTGGTCCATTGGTCCATTGGTGACTTCGATGGGGGCCGCCTCTGAGTTTGTGTGATAACACAAACTCTTTGTAATCTTGTTTTTCTAGCTTTTCTTTTTCGCATTTTTACTAGCGAAAATGTGATTAAGAGGTGTACGCTTGTAGCATGCTCGTACTAAGTAAATACAGCTCCGGATTTACGACATTGGGTCTACCAAGGGCCTTAACCTCCACACACTTTTGTAATGGAAAGTGAGATTAAATTTACAAGAATTCTATTTCTTTTTTCTAAACTATAGCATGCTTTTAGATATAAGTATTTTCATTCATAACTCAATCCCTATCCCTATTAAAGCTTTAGAAAACAGCATTAAAGAGATGTCCATTCACATTGATTTTTGGGGCCCTGTTAATTCCTATTGGGGACTTCTGAAGCAAGGCCTCCATTTTATTTTTAGGTGGATGGACAAACCCAGTCTCAGCGAATTCATGGAAGGCAAGTTGAAGCTTCTGCACGGTGGGTGCAAGAAGGGCGCAATCGTCCCTTTTAAAGTTTGTAAGGAAGAGCAAGCGTCCTATGTCAAATATGATGCCACCGATGTGGAACCTGATCTCCTCATACATGCGTCGATTCATTTTAGTTTGCAATACTCCAAATAATATTCCTCTATTTCTATTATAAAATAACAAAATGTTTTAAATTACTGAAATTATGGGTATTTAATTTAAAAAGTGATCACTATTATACTAAAGTATATTTTACAAATGTTCATTCGAACTTTTTTTTTAAGCTTAAATTGCCTATAGGTAAATCAAGCACCGTTTGTATAGCCTACATTTCGTGACCAGCCGCAAAACGGAAATAAAATTTGGGAATAAAATAGTAATGGAAGAAATATTTAGAGACATGTTGACAGTTCTTAGCCTCTAACCTTGATCTCTACTACATTAGTCTCATAGTAACTAGACGCTTTCAAAATGGTGGCTTGTTTCTCTTTGCCACAATTGTAAGTATAAGTAAAATCATGTCTAAATTCATTTCAAAGGATGCAATTTGTACTTATTTAGAATTCAGAATGATTTGATGATTTAATAAGAGAATTATTTTATTACGTCTAAATCTATGTGTACTTCGCCAACACAATATTAATGACATACAAACTAGAAGTCTAGTAGAAGAGCTACTATGAATGATTAGTATGATACTGTGATCTATCTAATCTAGATCTAGATCTAGAGTCTAATTCTCTTTATTCAATAGATCTAATGATTAATTTTAGCTAGATCTAGATTATTGATATTGAAGTTCTAATTGTAAAAGTAGACTAGATTTAGATGTAGATCTTCAACTACTTCAACTACTAGATCTACACTAGATTCATTAATAACAGCGAAAGTGTGAATTACAAAATTCCTAACTTAAAAAAAAAAAGAAGGCAACATGACAGGTTCGTGTTGCTTTGAAATGAAATCCCTGAGAAAGTAAGACATTGGATCCTAAAGAAAAATGAATGCGTCATTACGAAATAAAAGGGCTCCAAGGAGTGACGACTCGCCGCTGCCTCCCAAACAGACCGAGTGGCGAAAGTACAGCAAGACGTTAATAGAAGAGCTCAAGGAGAAGCTGGAGGACCGAAGAGTGAAGACGTTGGCGCTCCTGGCCGAGAACAAAGATCTCGCGGCCTTTCACGAGATAGACACTGAGAGTGATGGCCTTGATGACACTAGTACCAATGTCACCAGCAAGATAGACAGACAGTCGGCCCAGCAGGAGCTTGATTCAGAGCAAATGCTGGCGCTGTCGTCTCAGTCCGAGGCTAGCTCGCTGACTGACTGTGACTGCTGTAAAGATGAGCTTCACTCCGCTCTGCACAGGCATTGCGCGTTTTCAGAGAACGTGACTGGATGCGATGGGGACTGCACCCACTACTCGTATTCTTTGACCTCATCGGTCTCAACAGAGGAGGAAGATCATTCAAAAAGCACCAGTCTGACTCCTCCTCCGCATCATTCCAAAGATACTGTGACTTCTCCAGGGCGGACACTTGCAGCTTACGGAGAGAACGACGCCAACAGTCCAGCTTTGACACTTAAAAAAGAGGCTTCAAGGACAGATGCCTCCTTGAGCATGTGCGGCGGTCTGAGGGTCCACGATCACGTCAGCTCTGCCTACGTCGTCAGACGGTCATCTTCCCACTATTGTCTCACCGCGTCCACCTCACTGGTCACACACAATGAGAAAGTAAGAATGTCCAGAAGCTACACTCACCTGGACCAGGATATAGATTACGAACTGCAGTACGAAAAAATGTATTCCAGTGTGTCGCGCATTGGTTGCATTAGATGTCTAGATCCAAGGGAAACATTCGATACTTCCAAACACTGTGAAGACATACGCTTCGACGATGTAGAAAGAGACACAACAATTCAAACACAATTAACAGATCTTGTTAGTGATAGCTTTGCTGGAACGCCAACAGGGGCTTTCAAAGAAATTGCACAAACTAACGAAGTAAACCTCAGCCAATCATCTATCATTTCTAACAGAACACCTGATCGCAAAGAATTTCCCGATAAATCAAAATTAACATTAGATATCAGTTTTTTGAATGATGAGATGAAGACTGGGGATAGAATAGCTGAAATCAGGGATGAATACACAGACCACGTGATTGAGGATAGAACAAATCCAGTTGGAATGCAGACGGAAATCGGGTTAGAATATTTAAAAACTTTGACTGGAAAACTCAATGAAATAGTTTGTAATAAACAATGTGGAGATATTAAAAAACCACTCAAAACTGAATATTTCGAGCCTGAAAAGAAAGTTACAGATTTGGCGTCGTGTGACAGAAAAGCATCTGAAAAATGTTACTTTCAATGGAAGCAAATGTTTGAAGAAATCTGCGATGTTATTAACAAAAGCCTGTTGGAAGATATTGACAAGATGCTTGTGCTGCAGCTAAAGCAGAGGATCAACCGTTGTTCCGCAGGCTTGAACGTCTCTAGCAACAGCGGCTACGCGACCTCAATGAAGGACGTGGGGGAAAGCAGTCACGAGCTGGAAGGCTCTTACACGTTTTCGATGAGTGATTGGAGCAGCCAACAGCTGAAAATGTGTCTTGAGAAGGCACGTCTGGCTAGTACTCTTCAGAAGAAGGTAAGTCAGGGGAAGAGTAACATTGCTACAACGGCAGCCAGAAAGGCTTACGAGAAGGCTATTGGCGATTTTGACGGGGTTATGAACGACTTCCTCAAGTCCCACTTGCCTGAGGACGGCCAGCGACCACGTGATGACCAGAACAGAATTGACCCCGTTGCAAGTTTCCGAAGATCAGAAACGTTTGTCATTGACAAAGATTCGGACATTGAACAAAGATCAACGTGGAACATCTCTGAGAGTCCGTTTTTAAAACTCGACACAGTAGCAAATAATGAGGAGTCCTACAAGCAAAACGATGGAACATCGGATTACATTGAAGAAGATGTAATGAAGGGAAACAAATCAGGCCCCGGGAGTTATAACAATGACAAGCCACCAAAATCGTCACCAACTTTTCTAGTTTCAAAGGAACCTCCTGTAGTAAGAAAGCAAGCAAAACGTAAAAAGCAAAGCTCTAAGCGCCATATTGCTAACCAGTTTCTCTCCGGGATCAAAGGGTCAGACACTGATGCTTATTTGTTGAAACATAAGAGCCCCGCGGCAAATATAGATTCGGAAAGTGACTCCACAGACAGTGTCTCGGACACAATTGACCCTAACCCGCCTAAATATACCTCATCGATACTTGCACAGCTCTTGGACTACGATTCACAAGATGAAAAGACTTTCGGTAAACACGACCAGGCCGTATCAGATGAGAGGTTTCAAGGCTACGACCAGTCCGTATCAGATGAGAGGTTTCAAGGCTACGACCAGTCCGTATCAGATGAGAGGTTTCAAGGCTACGACCAGTCCGTATCAGATGAGAGGTTTCAAGGCTACGACCAGGCCGTATCAGAGGAGAGGTTTCAAGGCTACGACAAGTCCAAATTAGATACGAGTCCTATAAAATATGAAGTGTCATTATCAGAAACAAAGTCCAAAGAAAATGAACAATCCGAATTAGACAGGAGGGCTGAACAATCCATATTAGATAACACATTACAAACAAACGAACAGACTAAAATAATTGTAAACACTAAAAATGCATTTAGTTTAAACAACGACCGTGTGGTCTCAGACATTACTTTTGATTCAGAAGAAAACTTCGCATGTAATCATCCTATGGAAAACATTAACACCTTTGCACTGGCCACGACAGAAATCGACAAAGACCCATGCATTGATTACGACTCTGATTTCAATACCGGAAGCATTAGTGAATGCATTCAAGAGGAGGATGAGAATGTTGACAATGACGATCACGACCTTGGCCTTTGTTTCAAAACAAGTGACAAAAAAGATGTGGACTCTTCAACTTTTTACCTTGACAGGCCAGGGCGTTCGAGAGATAGTTCCGACATGAACGACGATGCAGCACTTGCTAAGGAGAAAACTAATTTAGATGTGTTTGATTTAGAGGTTTTGAATGGGAAAGATGAACAAAACACAACGCTAGGAACGAAAGTAAAGACAGACAATGTGAACAATGAAGAAATCGACCATTCCACCATTGACCCAAAAACATTGAAGAGTGAAAAAACGAAGGACGGGGATGTTTCTGCTTCCCACACTGCAGGCGGGGCCGCTTGTAAACCAAGCCACTTCTCTAAGAAAGAAGATGAGGAAGAAAATATCGGTACAAACAGAACAAAAACGAGAGGGGTTAAAAGTTTTCATCAAACAGAAACTCCTGGCACATCCGCTGGCGTTGATATCACAGCCACTACCTCCAGCTCATGTAACTACAGAGAGTCAAAGCGTCGATTCGGCAAACATGTGTTGAAGTTATCTGATGATAAACCATCCGACTGTGGCCGCGCGCAGTTCATCCCTATGGTAGAATGGTCCAGCAGCGAAGAGGATGTCTTCGAAGACTTGACCAGAGATAAGAGCCCATCTGACCTGCTCCGACAGAAACAGAAAGAAATAGTGGATGAAAAGCTTAAGAAGTTAACTGAGATCTCCAAGAGGAGACGAAAATCGCGATCCCCAGTTAGCTACAGGCTACCAGACAGCTATGTGAATCTGAAAACCCTTCTGCAAAATGCTCTGCGTGATGGCGATCAAGAGATGAACATAACGGATGCCGCATATGCGTCGTTATCATTTGGTCAGAAACAGCTGTTTACCGTTTTAAAAAGCCCTGTTGAGGCGCACAGAGAAACTGTCCCAGCACAGCCATCTGTCTCTGACCTACTGATTGCTAGACTCAATGACGATGAGACGGACCCCGATCTAAAGATAGCATCCACTGAACCGACACAAGGTTTGGCACATGAAGAAAATAATGAAATTATTGAAGTAAGCAACGAGTTTCAAACTCCAGGGGACAATACCATTAAATTACCTTCTCAACTATTAAAAGCGATTACTTCCCCTGAGTCGCCACAGCGATTTGTGACAATATCTTCTTTCACCTCCCAGTCTCCTACGAAAGCTAAACAGCTTAACGAGCGAGGACAACATGGCGCAGCTAAAGAACTCTCAAGCAAGACAGCATCCACGGATCGCGCCTCCTCTGTCAGCTCCACCAGTGACGAGTACAATCTCCCTGAGAATGTTAGCCAGGACAGGAACGATTCTATACCCCTTGATGAGCTCTTCAACTTTGAAACTCAAGTTGGTGAAATTCAGGAAGAAAATATTTTGCCAGACCAGTTTGAGAATTCCGACATCCTGAAAAATACCCAACGATGCAACCCCAAACAAAAAGAAATAGGATCTAGTCCAGGTTTAGAAAGTACAGAAATTTTAGCTCAAGATCAGAAAGTTCAATTGACACTTTCCGGTCAAGAGACGAAAGCTGTAGACACTAGAGTAAGGGAAGTCAAAATGGAACACCAAGTGGTCTCTCATGTGCCGAGGCCGCTACTTACCGCTGTAACAGAGGGTGGTCCATTTGTAGTTTGTGACGACAACGAGGACTTTCAACTCAGTAACAAAGAAGTCATTCTAAACGAAGTGAGAGTTTTTTTGTCTCAAGATCCGAATATCGGGAAAAGAAAATGTTGTACTGACTATGGTCAACAGTCTTCTATTGCAAAAACTGACTCGAAGAACGCTGATCAAAAAGGAACAACAAAGGACCAACTTGACTGGCACGATGATGAAAACAGGCTTCTAATTCCTACCCCAGTGAATTCTCCGTACAACAGCGATGAAGACAATGAACATGCTCAACATATTGAAGACGATGAAGAGGGTAAAGGCGAAGCTTTAGTTGACAAGCTAGACGACTGGATGTTTGTTGGGGACTTTGAGACGTTCAGGAAATTTGTAGACGCCAAAAAGACCACTGATAAAAGCGAATGTGTGTTTGGCGTTAGGAACAATGCAACAGAACCAGTCAACTTAAGTCGCCTTGACTGCGTGAAATCTGATATAAACAGAGAAAGTGAACAATCGACAGAAGAAAGCCACAAAGATGTCTCGACTAAAATATATGTGGAGTGTTGCGGGCAATCTTCAAAAAATAGTCATACAGATGGACCAAATGATCAAAAAGATACTAATACACCCGAGGCCAAACGTTTAAGCCCAACAGTGCTAAAAATCCTAGAAATAAATGCAAATGCCGAAATTGACTGTAGTAGCGAACGTCAGGGGCACAACCAGAATATACTGAGTTCACTTCTTGATAAAATTACTTTGTTAGAAAATCTCCTTGGTCAGTCCCAAAAGCCAGACAATACAACTAAGGATCAGCTTTATCCTAATTCCGTTTCTTGCTTACCATCTGAACACCCACACACCAGGACAGGACACGCAACAACTTCTCAATTGCCCATCAACGCCCCATTGCTCTGTCCATTCTGCATACATGAATACCCCCGAAGTACCTTCCAAAACTGTTGGGATTATTACGGTATGTGTGGCCGACGCTCCACTGGAGTGGTGCACTTGAACGAGGAGATGGTGGACCGATTCGCCACAGACAAAGTTCGCTCCAGGGCGTCTCAGACCGAAGCCTCAAACGTTACACGTGAAAAAATTGTTAGACTTCACAGTGTGTCCACACAATGTCTACCTCACGATTGTGAATCTAACAGAAATATGGAATGTCTTGTTCCCACCAAACAGACTAAACAATTTGGATGCCAGGTAGATTTCATTCCTACGAAATGTCAGTGCATGCAACAATGTGTAAGTAAAACATTTCTATTCTATACTTAGCGAGGTATTGCTGTAACATTTTACCTTTCGAAAGAATTTAGATACTAAACATCTACTTAAGGGAAAAATCTTAAGGCAGAATAAGTTTCTCAACTAATGTTTTATCCCAGTACTATTGACTACACTATTCGGCACTGATAAAGTTATACCCGATTTTTTTTTAAAATAGGTTTTTAGTTAGGCCTACGTTTGTCTGAGAATTTCTATTCAGAACCTGTTTCTTTTGGTTTTTCTATACAGAGTCCTGTCAATTTTGTTTGTGTATATAAGCTTTTATATTTAGAGCCATGTTTTACAGGATTGTCTATTTTTATGTAATATTAGAGAGTTCTGTTCAATATGTTTGTGTATTTAAGCTTTTCTATTCTGAAACTGTTTAGTAGTTTTGTCTATTTAAGTTTTTCTATTCATATTCTTGCAGCTTTCTTCCATAGACAATCTGGAAGGGATAGAAAGAAAGCTGCACGAGGAACTTGTCAGCTCTGTGAAATCTTGCAAGAAAGAAACTGAGGATCTTGTAAATGTTGGATACGACAGAGTGTCCACTTTACTGACCACTCAGTTAACTGAATCATTTGACCGATCTCAACAGGTTGATGTTTTAGAAGTGTATTTCATTGTTAGCCTATATTTGTTGACATGATAAACGATAACAAAAAAAGTTCCTTGAAAGTGAACCTTTACTTTCATGCAATCATTGATTGGCGGCGCAGTGGCTGAGTTGTTAAAGGCGGTTGGTGTCTATGCTGGCCACATGACTCCCTGATCGTAATCGTTGGCCAAAGAAACAGATGACCTTAACATCATCTGCCCTATAGATCGCAAGGTCTGAAAGGGGATTTTTAATTTGCACATTGATTGATGATGATTCAAAAATAGGTTTCACTAGTTTTTTTTTTTTTATTTCAAATACTTTTACTTTCAAATACAAATTCAGGCTCATTCCATATAGTTTCTTGGATGGCACCTGGTGCTAGACGTGTTCACATTTCTCTCTCAGACCTTTCAGAACCGATCAGAACTTGGCAGTTTTATAGGATTACAGTTTGTTTTTTAAAGTTGTTCGCTATACTAACCTTAACATCATCTGCCCCATACATTGTAAGGTTTGAAAGGGGAACTTTACTTCACTTTTTACTTTTTATACTGAATTATAAAGCTCATTTCCTTGTAACCCAGCTTTATTCGCCTCATCCTTCCTATCACTAATCTGTCTGTACTCACTGAAATGTAACACCGATGTAACCTCTTGGACAGATTCTATCATCCTTGATGACCACTTACAATCAAACAGTGATCCAACAACTAGCAGACATCAATCGCAGTATAGCGTCCATGCAATCCGTAAAGTAAGTTGGTCTTTCTTATAGGAAACTAACAGATATAGTTTATAGGGGACCATCTCAATAGGTAGCCTGCTATATGGACGTATTATAATGTACTTTAAATATAAACAGATGGACAAAGGTGACTGGGTAGGAAGGTAGGTCTGTAGATGGGTGTCAGGGTGGATGGATAGATAGAATTATATTGGCCAGTACTTGATAATTTATTTTGTGTCATTCAGTAATAAACCATTGAGGGGGAGGGGCTCCAGTCACACACAGTGGACAGATCAGGGTGGGGCCTCCAGTCACACACAGTGGACAGATCAGGGGGGTGGGGCCTCCAGTCACACACACAGTGGACAGATCAGGGGGGTGGGGCCTCCAGTCACACACACAGTGGACAGATCAGGGGGGTGGGGCCTCCAGTCACACACACAGTGGACAGATCAGGGGGTGGGGCCTCCAGTCACACACACAGTGGACAGATCAGGGGGGGGCCTCCAGTCACACACACAGTGGACAGATCAGGGGGGTGGGGCCTCCAGTCACACACACAGTGGACAGATCAGGGGGGGGGCCTCCAGTCACACACACAGTGGACAGATCAGGGGGGTGGGGCCTCCAGTCACACACACAGTGGACAGATCAGGGGGGGGGCCTCCAGTCACACACACAGTGGACAGATCAGGGGGGTGGGGCCTCCAGTCACACACACAGTGGACAGATCAGGGGGGTGGGGCCTCCAGTCACACACACAGTGGACAGATCAGGGGGGTGGGGCCTCCAGTCACACACACAGTGGACAGATCAGGGGGGGGCCTCCAGTCACACACACAGTGGACAGATCAGGGGGGTGGGGCCTCCAGTCACACACACAGTGGACAGATCAGGGGGTGGGGCCTCCAGTCACACACACAGTGGACAGATCAGGGGGGGGGCCTCCAGTCACACACACAGTGGACAGATCAGTCAGAAACAAAAGTGATGAGGCTGAGCCGAGCTTTACGAATTTGTGATAGCTTTTGTGATATTTTTGTGATTGTTCAAACAGCTGAATCTATCGGTTAGTAACTCTTGGTCCATATAATCTCCTCTCCATTGGCCTGTCTGAACTACTGTTCTGTCTGGGTGGAATCCGAAAAGCCTAGCACACCGGGGAAACACCTCTATATTCCTTCTTTGGACCACATCAGCCGTGCGGATGTCCCTTAAGGAACGGTGTGTGGAATGTGACATTGTTGTTGGGACTCTCTTCCATTCTTCTTATATTCTGAACGGAGATAGACGTCAATATGTTCAATAAGCAAGTAAAATCCGGAGCTGTTGTTGTATATTACGAGCCTGTAATAAGCGGACATTATTCAATTTAACCTTGACAGTGTTGCCAACTCTAAGAATTAAAATATTGTCGGTAAAAATGCGAAACAAATGTTACAGAAAACACTAAGTCACTCACCCGTCTCTATTATGGGGACCACTTTCTTATGGAGTTCCCTGGGATGTAGCATTGTCTGCCCTTCCACAAATCAGGACCTGCTACATCATCACATTGTAAATAAACTAAATCATTTATTATCATATTTGGTGAAGTCATTATACATGTTCTCAACTTTATAATACTACCAGGGAACTCACGACAGATGGGAAAGGGCAGACAACAAAGACTGGCATTGATTACGACACGCTCAAAATGAGAGTGGTCGAGTTGACATCGCAGAGAGACGCCGAGAAAGTATTCCACAAGATCACGAGGGAGTCGCTGAGGGCCCTAGAGAGAGATCACGATAGACTGCGCCAAGAGTATGTCAGGGCTACGTACCGAAGACATCATCATAATATTGAGGGGTAAGAACTTTATAGACAGTTATGGACCTGAATAACCTTTGGAATAGTTGGGAGTGATAAGCTGGGGGGATTTCACTGGTTTATAATACAGTTTGTCAGCAGGGCCGGTCTTAGATAATTGGAGGCCCTAGGCGAAGTAAGTTTGGTGGCCCCAATAAAATAGAAAAATAAAAATATTCAGCAATAATATAAAATGACGCAATTTATTTAAAACGCAGTGCACTCCAACTAAAACATTGGGCACAATTCTCGATATTTCTTCTTTTGCGAGGCTCCCATCAATCAGCGGCCCTAGGCGGCTGCTTTTTAGCCTATGCCTAAGGCCAGCCCTGTTGTCAGTAAGAATTCAAGCTAAACACATTTTAAAAGCCAACCGACAGTATAACCCACTTCTTATTGTAATTATAGATAAACATTATACGACAAACCAAACCACACGTAATTATCACGTTATTTGACATAATGTCTCATTATCTTCTTTCTGAAATAAAGTTCCTCACAAAAGAAAATAATTACACCCAGAACAAATCGTATTTATCATCTCTATCGCGATTCTAATATTATTCTCATCTTGACTAGGTATCGGATTATTTATGACAAATGTGTCTACTTTCATTCTCACAGCGAAGCTCGACAACGTGTGTACAACCTTCTGAGTGAACCCGACAGCCATCATTGCAGACACAGAAGTGACAAGGGGCATCACTCCAAATACTTCACAAGACTCGCATCAGACGAGACAAAGAGATTCTATTCCACGGATGACCAACCAGAACAGCCAGCAGGCCGAGATCGATCTATTCACACAGCCTGCAAAGACGAATCCAGAAAACACAAGAGTGAAGGCGCTGGGTCGCGTGCCTGCTCTGAGACGAGCAAATCAAGGGCGCATCGGAGAGATAAAAAGAGCGGACACTTGTCGAAGCGACACGACAAAGATCTTAACAAAGACATCATGGCCGCCTTCGACAATAGCATCTCCTTCGGTAACAGTCGTAACTTCTCGTGTGAAGTCGTAAATGACAGCTCGCTATGTTGTCAAGTGGAGCTCAAACCATCAATGTCGCAAAGTGAAGAGAATCGCGAACGATCTCGCCCAGAAAGTCGAAGCAAGACAGAAAGTTCTCAGCATCTTACAACAGGTAGCCGAGAAGAGCATTCTACCAACACCGAGCGTAGCAGCACTGAACAACACTATGGGATTAAAGGTTCTCGAAATGCAAAACTGCATGCGTCAGTTGTCAAAGATGGCGGTGCCTGTGCACTTCAACGACCAGCAGTATTACCAACGAATGAGTCGTCTGCAGATAAAAGTGTCACTAAAACCAAAACGGAACCCGTGGTTTCTGATTCCAAAAGTAGTTTAGCCTTAACCAATGATAGCTTTTAACTAAAAAAAAAATATTTTAAAGTTTTGTTTCTGAGTCCTTAGCTTCGCATTGAGACACTTAAGTAGACGATAGATAAGTTCGAAAATGACAGCGTGGACTCTCCATCTTTTCTCTGCTAAATGCTATCACTACATCTCTTGGCTACTTCCGCCATCCCTCTCAATGGAGCGCCCAATTACATAGCTTTCCTAGCTGTAGTATTATTAATGACTACAGTTAACTATAACTACTGTCATCCTGACCAATGACCTTGAGTTCGAATTTAGCTAATTTAGAAAACATAGTTTGAGTTTTTGATACTTCTGTAAGCAAGCTTAATCTCTTCGCTACAGCTGTAAACAAGTTTAATCTCTTCACTACAGCTGTAAACAAGCTTAATCTCTTCGCTACAGCTGTAAACAAGCTTAATCTCTTTGCTAAAGCTGTAAACAAGTTTAATCTCTTTGCTACAGCTGTAAACAAGCTTAATCTCTTCGCTACAGCTGTAAACAAGCTTAATCTCTTTGCTAAAGCTGTAAACAAGTTTAATCTCTTTGCTACAGCTGTAAACAAGCTATGTGCTAATAATACAAATTTATGGATAATCTACGCAGATCTAGTACCATAACAGTGTTTTGTTACAAAATATTGCATTTTCCTTTTCACTTTATAAACATAAGCCAAGTCAGAACATTGATATATTGTTAATACTAATTTTTTTTTTGTTTGTTTAAATACAAAATATTGTATTTGCTTATTAATGTCATTGTTGTAAATCACTAAACGCTTTTTTGTTTGTTTGTTTTTTAATTAATTCGTTTTATTCGTTCATATTTTTTTTTGTCTATTGACTTTTCGACAAATTAACTACAAAAAAAAAAAAATACATGTACAGTGTAATATTTCGAGGGTCAGTATTTTACTTAATATGATCAACAAATAGTTTTTTGTCCCTGAACATGACACAACAGAATGGGACAACGAGTGTTACGGAAGATGAAAATGTCATCAAGTGAAACAAGCCATTGTCTCCAGTGTCTCCAGATTTTGCTGATCACGTGATTTAAGCTGCAGACTTTACCGAGAAGCTCTCAAAAGACTTCCAATAAAAGAAACTTTTAGGAAAAAACTACGGAGAGCTGCCAGATCTGGAAACCACTGCGCAATTCGCCTCAGATATAGGTAGGACTGGTTCTCTGAAACCTCCATGAAAATCAGAACGCAGAAAATTGAAGAAGAAAAATAAGATAATTCTTAGAATCTGAACGGAGATAGACGTAAATCTGTTCAATAAGAAAGTACATCACAAGATCTGAATGTTGGGTCAACCAAGGGAACATAATAAGGGCAATGCCTTCGATTCCTTTTCACGTGACTACGCAAACCAAGTTGCGACCTGCATATTTCTACACATCCCGTGCCGCCAGCAGTATATTTAATATTTCTTTTCGACTAATCCACCTGTCTTCAATAAAGGCTTTCCTTTGGGTCTCAAATGTGTGTCCAGCAGCCTTTGTGAGAGCTCTCCAACTGAAAAAGAATAGCTGAATGAGCAAGTTTAAAAGTGCAAGTTTTTAATGTTACAGGCACAATACGAAATAATTATTATTTAACACCATTGTTAGGTCAATACCACTATATGGAGCAAAGACCTGAAGAAACATCATCACCACCATGAAAAAAATCTGGCATTCATGAATATCAATCATGATCCGCTGTCCAGACAAGATCGCTGATAAAGAACTGGGGCCAAGAAGAAAGCAGCCCATTGAAGAAGCTCTCCTTCAGATAGACCCCACCCTCCACAAACCTGCACCCAAGATTAAAAGACAAGTCCTCACCCGGAACCGTGAAGGAAAGAGGAAGAGAGCACAGTACAGAAATACATGGTGCCAACAAGCAAATGGGCAAGACATGTTGGAGAGATTCACCCAGAACCGAGACGCCTGGAGGAAGCTGGTTGATGGCCTATTACCCAGACCCGACCACTGGCAGAGATGAGATGACTACCTTGCACACTTCCATGATTTTAAAAAATAAGGCTTGTCTTCGAGTCCGAAGTTTGGTTAGGCATGCAGTATTTCCCGTGGCTGCGCAGTCTCAGCTAGTTACTCCTCATGTTTTTAAGTTTATCCGTGCTGTCGGTCGCGATGAACAAGCTGGCGATGAACGCTTATCATGTACAGAGTTGACATTCACATTCCAGCTCTTACATCGTTGTAGGATGCAGCCAAAACAGGTTGAACTGAGCATTATTATTGCTCGAAAAGCGAGACGTCAATAAAAAAATACTAACCAATCAAGATGCGGAATGTAAAGCAGTGTTTTGTAATAACTCCCAAAATCCAAACATATTGTTTTTGCTCGGTGTGTCTGTCGACTGCAAATTCTAGGCAGCACAGACTCAATACCAAGTTTGTCTGCCAGCAGTCTCGCCTGACTTGGCATGTCATCCCCTCAGCATGGTCAAGTTAGTTTTGATTATGTCAACGAGATTGCCGATGTGCTGTTCAGCGGCCTTTATGTTTTAAGTTGGACAGACTGCTACATCTGGGAAACTGGTTCAAGAACAGATGACTAATTAACGACAATGAAAAGGTACATCAGAAACACCTGAGGTACAGGCACTTATTACACATGTGAAGTTTGTCTGGTTTTACACAGCCTTTATTTAAAGATCCGAGAAACAGTCAAAGATTTTCTCAAAGTTGTGACTTAAAGCGCGAATGAATTTGTATTAATCAGTTCATTGTATCTCATAAAAAAAGAAGAAATAAACTTAGCACCAAAGCTCTCACTTGGGACTGTTACGGAAGAAATAGTCTTCTTATGACACCAACAACTAACAACATTACGTATATCTGAAACGTCATTTGGGTAATTGATAACAAGGTTAAGTCTGTGGGACGCGCAACAGACCAAGTCTGCTTTTGGATATTGTTCATGATCCTTGCCTGAGACACAGTTCTGAATGCTAGCCTTCACGGGGCAATAATCGTAGTCTTTGACAAGTAGTTTGTCCATGTCTATACTGTACATAATGTATTCTTTGATAGTGAGTCTCTCTGAACAACAGGAACAAAACCACTGAAGTCTTATTGAATACAATCACCATCAACAAACCGAACAGCCAAAGACAGGACCTGAGCTATATGTAGTTTCATCAACCCAGCCAATGCAGTTTCATCAACATAGCCAATGCAGTTTCATCAACCCAGCAAATGCAGTGAACTCATGATGATGATACTCGTATTTTTCTTTCACAGTTTCTTACTGCTGCCAGTGCTCTGTTTTGACTCAGACGATGGTGAATAACCACGTTCTTATATCCACTACTATCGTAACCTGGTGCACTTGTTTAACCTACTATTTTATCGATGATGATAATGACCAGGGGATGAAATGACCAGGATATGAAATGACCTGGGGATGAAATAACCGGGGGATGAAATGACCAGTGGATGAAATGACCGTGGATGAAGTGACCGGGGATGAAGTGACCGAGAACCAAATTTCCAATACTGAGGCTAAATAATAATTGCATGCTGCATAATAATTAAAGAGAGACAACCAAGACTAAAACATCTTGTTATTCAATTTACCGAGTAGTCGCTCTTTGATAATGTAAGGTCAAGGTAGTAGTCTAAACCTTGACATTCAAGGTCGATACGTTATAATTTTGCATATTACCGAAATATCCTTTGCTAAGCAGTATCCCGAGAAGAAACACTATTTAGAAATGACTACCAAGTATAAAATAGTTTTAATTAGACACGGTGAAAGTGTCTACAATGAGAAAAATCTGTTTTGTGGCTGGCACGATGCAGAATTATCACAAACTGGAATTCAAGAAGCAGTTTATGGTGGTCAGGTAACAAAACAATACCGAAAAAAGCAATGCTAGGCTAGGAAACTTACTTTAAAAAGCATTGCTTTTGTTATAGTAAAATAGTTATGACAGTCACAGTGATTCAGTGAAACAAGTTTTAGATCTAGGTTATCTTGATTATTTACATTATAATTTGATTATGATTATTACTTTTGAGAAGAATTAGTTCTAGTTTATTATAGAATACATCATACAAACATCTTTCTACTTCAAGTACTTGATCTAGAAGATACGAGCTATCTAAATGGCTAAATCTAGATATCTAGGTGTGGAGCTACTTCAGCCAGACTAATATTAGATCTAGATCTAATAATTAATAAAATTTCTAGACTAGTAACTAGATCTAGTACTTGAGTCGGACTTGACTCTAGTCTCTATATTCTAGTTGTAAGTAGATCTAGTAGACTACTAGAAAATGACTAGATCTACAAACACTACGGTGACTACTACAAAGTCAAAGTCTCTACTACTAACTACTAGTCAATCTCTAGAATGGATGATACTTGTAATTTACTCTTATAATAAATCCAGTGTCTACTAAACATATTTACTACTAGATATTATAATCTATATAGATTATAAATATCATTATATAGAGATCTAGAAGGCCTACTATTTCTTAATTTCTTGTAATTTGTTCATTGTTATCAGTGGCATGACTAGGGTGGGTGGATGGGGGGGCCGAAATTAGTGACCAAAATTTGTTTTTACATTAAATATTACACTTCATCTTTTTTTATACCATGATGTCAGATGTCAAAATGCAGGGGCCCCTAAAGAGGTAAAGCTCCCCGGGCCCGGATTGTTATCTGGTTGATTAGATCTAGATCTATATAAAATAAGTCTAGTTTAAATATATATAATATATTTTTTAATACCTTTATAATGAAAACAAACTTCAAAAATACTAGTTTCCCAGGTAGATCTAGGCCTTGTTCACAGCAGTATCTGCAATTTTCATATAAAAAAAAGAAATAGCTATACACACCTAGTTTTCAGTTACCTTTCTTGACTTATCGTTCTGAGCGAGACATGATGATGACTTTGTATATGAATGGTTAAAAACTGCTGCTAATGTCCTAACCCATCCTACTGAAAACAGCTCAACCGACCGCAATGGGGGCTATTGCGTCATGACATCCTTTTAGCCCATTTGTCTATTCATAATATGACAATATAGAAAATCCACATACATATGATCAAATAGACAATCTAGAATAGATCTTAATTTAGACATCAGATGCTTATCTTAAAATTAGATTACTTTAGAAATTTAGACATAATATCTAGATTTAGATTTATATAGAGTCAGATAGAACCAGTAGCATTGCTGTGGGTCCAATAGGTGTGCACCTAACAGGTTGATACAAAACTTTTTATAAAGAATTTACAGTTGCTAGATAAATGGCTTTTTTTTCTTGCTAATAATTTTGACAGAAATGCCATTTAAAGGTCCAAAATGTTACACACGCTTTCTATCTATATCCACTTTCAAATGTTAACAGTACTTTTGTGATGTATCATCACATGGATTTGTGCAATAGATTTGGTGAGAAAACAAGCGAAGTCTGGTCAAGCTTTGAAAAAAAAGGAAAACATTTTAACCAGATTTAAGCGGATATGGGAAAAAAAAGTTATTTCTATATGGGATGTAAGAAAGAAATAAAAATGGAGAGACATCTTGCTCAGTATTCTTGATGTCGTACTTTCTCTAGAAAAGCTGTTTTGTGGCCACATTAGAAAACAGGTCTTCATTGAAAAAAGAGAATACCCATGAAATTCTGATCATGCATCAGATTTCTGTTTGCACCAACTCGAATAACTTTATGCACATTTTATCAAACAAGATAAAAGGATATATATATACTCACTTGGAGTGTGAAGTATTTTAAAAAAAAAACTCATTCATAAAATTTCATTTAGGTTATCCTGCTCTATTTCATTTTTGCCATTTATAAATTGCATAATTGTTCTATAGTGTTTCCTAATTGGCAATTTATTTTCATCAATTTATTCCAGCTCCTTAAAAAAGGAGGATATGAATTTGATATAGCTTTCACCAGTGTTCTAAAACGTGCCATTAAAACTCTGTACCTTATTCAAGAAGAGCTGGATTGCCATTGGCTTCCTGTAGTGAGAACTTGGCGTTTGAATGAAAGACATTATGGAGCACTTCAAGGTCTAAATAAATCTGAAACAGCTGCTAAATATGGAGAAGATCAAGTGCAGGTAATTCACTTTCTGACGTTTTGCAATCATTAAAACCAAACCTTGTTTTAGATATAGTGAATGCTTCAATAAAAGTTCTATAGTCCCATTATCTTTTATACAACAATCATAATAAGTGTAAAATGTATTTGTTTATTGGTACATTATACAATTACAAAATATGTCTGTGTCAAAAAATATTCAAGTAGAATTCATCTAATTGCTTAGCAATATCTGGTTAGCAAACTTTTGCAATCAATCAAAACTGTGGGATAAAGGTGAACGTGTTTGAAACAAATAGAAAAAAAACTTTGGTTGGGATTTTAGAATGATATTATAGAACTATGCATAAAGAGAAATTGATTCTATAAATATATAAACTTTGAGAGGCTGCTGAGGCAGAGTAATGGAATGTTCTTTCTTTCAGGTCTGGCGTCGCTCCTATGACATTCCTCCTCCCCCTCTGGAAAAGTCTGATGAGCGTTGGTCTGGAAGATCGAAGCAATATGCTGTAAGTTTCAAGCTTTCATTTAATTTTATAACATTTCTTAATTCAAGTGTAGTATTAGAAACTGAATTTGTAACATTTGGTAATATGTTGTAACAATATAATAATCATTATTAAAGGACATGGATCAAGGAATGATACCAGCTTGTGAATGTCTTAAAGATACTGTTGAACGCACACTTCCATTTTGGTATGACTCCATTGTCCCAGCTATTAAGGTAAGTACAACAATCTTAATGAAAGTAACTATGAGGCTTTAGATCATAAAATATGACTTTTTAAAAATAAATGTATATCTCAGTAAATTCAGGTTTTTACACAACAAAGCAAATATTATAAGCTTACCAAACTAAGGTCCCGAAGCTAACTGTACCCTATACATAGGTTCATTAGGGGACACAACTCCCTGCTCTAAGTTTCACACTCTTTAAATCATTTGTGCTCTAACTGATTCTGTCCCTTGTACTGGAAACATATTTTCAATGAACTTATGACTCTTAAGGGAGTTTGAGATCTATTTTTGGATTGTTAAAAGACCTCTGTTGAGGTGCATGATTCATCAGCGTTGTAAATTTCCTAATTTTCTCTCACAACCAATTACACTAAGTCAATTCAAATGTATAGGGTTAGACTTGTGCAGTGAGATTCAATTATATACACAGATTTTAACACCTTTTTTTTATAAAGTGCTAAGCTAGGCGCATTGGCTGAGTGGCCATTACAGAAATTATCAATCAATCAGTACAATGGACTAAAAGGGTTAACACAATAGGCAGAGTTCATATTTTAGATACAATTAAAAATTAAGATGCCTTGAAACAAAATTATTATTGTGAAAAATATTGTCATCAAGTTGTACTTTTGAGCATTCATTCAATATTTTTATGAAAATTGAGCATTTTGAATTCAACTTAATTTAAATTTACATATTTATTTTTTACATGTTCTAATTTTTTTTTTAAAGTAAATGAATAAAAAAAAATAAAAACAGGGAAAATTACTTAAATTATTCTACACAATTTTTGTTACTGACTTTTAGTGCTGATCAAACTGTGAATATGTAAAAAAAAAATTAAAAATAATGATAATTATCTGCAATGTAAATCATTTTCGGAACCCATGTAAAGCTATAACAAAAAATTTTTGTTTCAAATCCTAGTCAGGTAAAAGAGTAATTATATCAGCTCATGGAAATAGCTTGAGAGGCTTGATCAAATATCTAGATAATGTCTCAGACAATGACATTGTTGGATTAAATCTACCCACAGGTCAGTTAAATGCTAATGTTTATGATGTCCATTTGTTTGGTTAGTGCTTGATGTTTGTTTGTTGTTTTTTTTTTTACTTTGCTAATCTTTAAATTTTGTTGACGCTTTTATTTTCCTTTTGTTAGTAAAACAAAATAATATTTAAAACATTTTATAGATTATTGTAAAATATTTTCATAATAATTTACTACTAATTTTAAAATGAAATTTCAGGAAATCGAATTTGAAAAAGAAAAATGTTTAATCTGTCTTTGCTAAAGTTCTTCTGTTTTACCTGTCTGATTCTAGCCAACTTTTTAAATTGTTATTTTTATATTTAATTTATATAATATTCCTAGCTACAAATTGTTTAAAATCAGGCCTACCAAATCAGTCATAGGCTCACTAATTACTTTTAAATAAGTGAAATCACTTTTTCTGTTTTTAATATTAAATAATAATTAGTTACAACTTTTTTTAATAAAATTATTTGATTTTAAATGTTTCTATTGTAATTCTTGTTCTTCTTTGTTGCATATAACAGTTTTTGTTTCATTTGTTCTGTTTGACAATTGTTCTTCCAGCAATCCCATTGGTGTATGAACTTGATGAAAATCTACGACCAGTCAAACACTACTATTTGGCAACTGAAGAAGAAGTTAAAGCTGCACAGGCTAAAGTGGCAGCTCAAGGCAAAGCTAAATAGATGGCAATGCACCAACACTATTTTATCAACTATTTAAACTCACCAAACTTTTAGAGTAGCTTAATCATAGTGCTGTCAATCAGTGTACAGATTGGCATAAATTTGTATGGGTTGTTTTTTTTTCTGATACTTCCCTTATGTAATATATGTTTTAAAAAAAAGCTGATGACTGAATGTTATTTGGTCTTTTATATTTTAATTGGTTTGCGACACAACCTTATATCTGCTCCCCCTAGCTGGCATTTCCTTGTGTATTCTGACCTAGCCATCCCAGTGTGCTATGAACTGGATGAACACCTCAGGCCATGCAAGTATTATGTGGTTAGCTCTGAAGAGATCTGCAAGACAGTGTCCACAGGAACAAAGGTCCTCAATGAGAGAAGAGTCAGTGCTGGAGGTGACCAGAAGATATTGAAGAAAAGTTTTAGTTCCTGCTGTGCCTGCATCGACCCCACAAGAAAGAAAAAAACTTATAACAGCTAAACTTTAACATTATTGCTTATTTGTTGTTTTTTTTTCATATCTATTTGTATGCCATTGTACAAATGTAATAGGGACAGTTAGCTGTGATACAAGTTTACTACTAATAGAATAATTGATCTTCTCATTGGAATGTTTGAAGAATGTCATTGCTGAGAAGTAAATAATTGATGTGAAAAAGTCATGTCATTGTTGGACTTTGTTATTTGTAGGCTAAATCTAGAAGCAAAAGAGTATATTTATCATTAAATGTGTGGTTATTTTTAGAGTGTATATCTATCATTAAATCTGCTAAGCAGTTGTATTTTTTAGTTCTGCTGATTCAATCAGTTCTTGATTATCCCTGTGTCCAAAGGATGAATTGGTCTTAAGTATTAAGTGGTTTGAATCACATTTACAGTTTCATGAACTTTAAATATCTACATGAGAATGCTTAGATATACTAGCAATCAATGTAGTGTAACATCATACTTTCAGATAGGTTTACGGGTTTTAAACCAATGAAACATGGACTGTAAGGAAAGAACACTATGAGGTGGTTTGGGTTGGTGAAGGAGAAACTAGTCAATGAATGGAGCAAACCCAAATCTTGTAAGGTGCACTGTCTGATAGTTTAGAGAAATACAGACAATATGTCCCTTCTGGCCATTCTCCTTCTTGTATGGTACTATGGGCTGGATGTAGAGTGAATTGGAAAGGTCAAGTGAAACTCAGACCTGTAAATCCACTTGAAACTACATTGTTTTCATTTATAGATTTTGGCTAAATATATTTAATTAAAAGCTGTTTCTCCTTGTTAGTGATTGGCATTCATACTTTAAGCATGAATGGTTTGTTGTTGTTTGTTTTTTTTACAAAGCTTATAGCACTTGGTCTGTTTGGTTAAAAGTATGTACTCATTATTTCACCCAAACTCAGACAAGTTTTCAACCCAGACAAGTTGAAATTTGCACAATTATTTATTGGCATAGACAAGACATGAATAAACAAAATGTAAAAAATTTAAAAAATGAGCAATTTATTTCTCCCACACCCATTCTCGGATGAAGTTGAAATGTTAAACAATTATTTATTGTACCTTATTAGTCAATTAAGTAGGCTTAAGTATAAAGCTACTTCCCTTTGATAAGCTTATTGTGCTTGATTGGACACTGATTTTTGTGAGCATATTATTTGTAGGCGACCAGAAGCACTGTTGGTCTAGTCAGACAGTTGTATATTTCTCAGACCAGTAATGGGCAAACTACGGTCCGCTGGCCAAATCCTGCCCGCGAAGAAGTTTCACCCCTACCGCCAGATGCTATAGCCTAATAATTAAAAACAATAATGTCATTCACGATGAAAAAAAAATCTAGATTTTAATAAGAGTTCAAAAATTGAAGTGACTAACAAGTGTGTCTGATTTGCCATGGAATCATTGCCGCTCATTAGATGTTCCGATAGTTCACGTCTAACTACAAATAACATCTTTTATGTATCTCTATGACAGCAGATACAAAACAAACAAAAAATCTCCCAAATGAATCATCAAGCCAAATGAATATTGTTCAAAAAGTTTGTAGTGCTCACAAATGTGCAACACGGGCGAGTTGTATTATGTATTGGTGAAAACACTTTCTGAGATCGACTTAGCTAAAAACAATGTATTATTAATTATTTGTAAACTTATTATTGTCTTTAAAGTATTTTGAAACTGTACTTGTATCTCGAAAAACTATAACATCTCGGGTCGAATCAATATACATGAAAAATTTCCATTACAAATTAACCTCAAAGATTAGCAATTTTACAAATTCTTCTCCATTACTGTGGACAAAAGTACCGATGTGAATGATACTGCGTTATTGGTATTATTTAGCAGAAAAACTTTGTTACCGGTACTGAAGTGTTAGCCTGCATGCGTTCCTTGAAGGGAACAACAAAATGGCCAGATATTTTTCATGAATTTTTTGGAGGGTCTAGGAATGTTGAAAATACCTATATCAAGGATATACAATATTAACAAAGAACTCCAAATGTGATAGTCGTTTTTTTCTAAGCCACCCCAAGAACAATGGCGTTTTCCTACACTCCACCGTACATCAAAACATCCTTTATAAAAGTACTGAAGATTTCCTTAATTCTATGCAACCTGAACAGTCCATTATGCTTCACTACACCAAAGCAAGATGAGAATACAGGACGCGATTTCCAGTGAGTTTGGAAACTTAGAAACGAAATAGTGTCTTTCTTCCATGTTAATGTGAAATTGGCCATTTGAAAATTCTGCATGCTCTGATTTTGCATTTTCACATCCTCTCTGTTACATAAACAGATTAAATATTAGGATACAGGGGAGAATTCAACGTATTCCGTTATATCTGGGGCCAGGTTTATTAACAACAACAAAAAACTTGTCTCATTGAATGAGTATTGATTCACTGACTGTTGGGAAGGAAGACTAGACAAACATGATGTCCTTACTCCATACCAACATGACTTTAAGAAATATACATCATGTGAAACACAACTAATAGGACTCATTGATGATTTTTCAAAAGGTTTAGATAATAGTGAGCAAATAGATGCTATCTTATTAGATTTTTCCAAGGCTTTTGACAAAGTTCACCACCATAGTTTGCTTAAAAAAGCTAAAATAATTTGGTATTGATGGTCCATAGCATCAGTGGATGAAGGATTTTCTGATAGGGAGAGAACAAACTGTAATAATAAATGGCTCTAAATCAACACCTCTAACAGTAAACTCAGGTGTACCTCAAGGGATGGTCTTATGTCCGCTACTATTTTTAATTTACATAAATGATTTACGAAATTGCATTAGTTCAGGAACAAAAGTCAGATTATTTGCAGACGATTGTATAATATATAGAACAATAAAAACAGCACAAGATACAGAAATTTTACAAAGAGAATTAAATGAATTACAGAAATGGGAATCAAATTGGAGCATGTCTTTCCCCCCAGAAAAATGTCAGTTGTTAAGAGTAACAAAAAAGCTAAAAGAAATCAATTCCACTTATCCATAGTAAATCAGTAACACACTAAAAACGCAAAATACCTAGGTGTAATAATAAATTTAAAAAAAATATGAAATCCCCATATTGATGAAGCGATCAAAAAATCAAACAAAGCATTAGGGTTTATTAAAAGAAATTTCTATAAATTAAATAAGAATTTTAAAACAAAATGTTATTACATTTGACTAGTGCAACATCTGTAGGAAAATCACTAAATTTAGAAAGCCTTCAGGACAGAAGACTTAAAAGTAAAGTGGCAATTATACATAAAACACTTTAACCATAATCTTCAAATACAAAAACAAAATCTAATAAAATAATCAGAAAGACACAAAGATAAAGGCACATTCCTCGTTCCATATGCTAGGACAAATTTGTACAAATGCTCCTTCCTCCCTAATGCTATTAGAACATGGAATGGGTTGCGTGAGCTAGCCAGGAAAACCAGTGACTTGGCAGAATTTAAGTCATTGGTTAACATGCATGACTAGATGCATGACGTGTAGGACGCAATCATCTTTTTTGAGAATTAACGTCTGTATTAGATAAGATAAGACAAGCTAAGGTATTATGAAGATTACGGTACTTGATAACTTCAGTGCGAATTCGAAAAAAAAAAAACAACTTTTGTGCCATTGAAATGACATTTTCAGAATGCCTTTTGGTTTCAATTGTCACCTAGTAAAACCAGACTTACATCTTGAGTTGATTGAACGATATCCAGTTTTCTAAATTTACTTTCTTATGCTCAGAACATGTGTGCGATATTTGCATCTTCATATATGTATGAGCAACATAGAACAATCTGGGTCAGAAATAAATAAATGACGAAGGTCTCCCACTTTTAATGATGAGCAACTTAAATTCACCCATAGCATTAGCTTAACTTTGATTGCTTTAGATTGGATACACAATCTCTGTATTTTCTATTGTTTTTTTTCTTATATAGTGGCCCGCCAAAATTATTCTTTTTAATTTTTGGCCCGCTCCTAAAAAGGTTTGCCCTTCACTGGTCTAGATTGTGTGCTGCCCAGCCTACAAAGGGATCGACTAGATTAAGATAAGTTACTATTTGAGTAAGTTACTATTTGAGTCTCTTTCATATTTTCTTCTGTTACCTAATTTTTAGTTGAGTCCCATCTTTTCAACAGGTCAGCGAAAGACCCTCCTCTTCCCGCTCTTCAGTATATGAACTCTAGGTTTTGATACAACCCGCCTTTCCGCTTCATGCTAGAGACATGTATGCCGACTTTGGCCATGTTCACGTGACACATTGCTCCTTGCGTGACCAAAAGTTCATTAAGTAAACTTAGCCATACACAAAAAAAAATATTTAAACAATTCAAGGGAGTGTTAAATCGGTCACTTGCAAGAGCATTACCTCCACTTTCTTCTTTTTAAAAAAAAAAATACCGCTACTGTTAACTTTGTGACCCTCGCCGCCCCCTACCCTTTCTCTCTCTCTCTCTCTCTCTCTCTCTCTCTCTCTCTCTCTCTCTCTCTCATTCTCCGCAAAGGTCATTCACAGCGTTGACCTAAGGTTGAGCTTCAGACACTTCTGACCTGTGAGATGGGAGCTGATGGTGGTAATCTGTGCCGACTATTTTGGAGATACGGTAATGGGGAGATGATTAACAAAGTACATATCTTTATGAGCTGATAACTTGGCTCACCACTATATACATATATATATATACACATATACACACATACATACATAAATATATACATATATATATATAAAGCCTACTTGTTCACGTGCAGTGTGTAAGTACGACTGGCCCACAGGAACCCTCATTGTGTTTATATCACCCGTATCTAGCTTAATTTAAAAAAAAAGAGAGAATGTACATTCGGAAATCAAATAGTTTTTGTTGATGCCTTAGTCCTTCCGACTTACCATAGCGAACTTACAACTTAGGACTTACCACTGAGGACTTATTCATTAACAGCGGTCAAGTCTGTCTGTCTGGTACAAATCCATTTTGTACATGTTATTTCTGCCACTTTACATTCTCGGATCAAGTTGAAATGTGCACAATTATTCATTGTCCCTACCAATTAGTCAATAAAAAAAAATTAACAAATAAATTAGTTTTTTTTTTGTTTGATATAGAAAAAGGGGAATACATCATCCTACGGAATTGAGATATATGGCCGCAAATGTACAGTTCTTTCCCTAATATAAGCTTTTTCTAAAAGTATTTTTATATTTTGCTTGTTTTTCTATTCTACATAGTTTCTAATGTTATCGGAAACTGTCGCTTCAAGAAAAGTGATGCTATATATCAGGTTAGGATAGAGAGCCTATATCCAGAGAGATTGTGCTAATTGAGTGTCTAGTCATCCGAACATGTAATCTAGCATTGTGGTCAGTTGGTCAACGGGCGGAGCCATCACCGTCTTGTGTGCAAGTTTTATCTAATCTAATTCGTCTATAAACATCACGATATGTCCGTCTCTTGACCGCCGGTAAAATATGGATTGCTTTGAATAATGATTCACGCGTCCGACAATCACTTTAAGAATTACGTGTCTTTGTGATTGAAAGAATCCAAGAAAAAAATATAATGTTTTTATCAAAACTGCAATGAATGTCAAACATTTACCTGTTAATGGTATTTATTGGTGTTTGTTATTATTATGAACAATAACAATAATATAACAGGTTGTTTTTGTAAACTTAAGTGATGTTTTCTGACGAACACACTACTTTTAAGTGAAACGCCTCTCAGCCAATAGTAGAGCCTACTCTTTAAGGCCCATGTAAATTCAGTAGAATAGGCAGCAGTACAATAACATCGCCTAATTTTTTAGCATCTTCCAATAAAAAAAACCTCTCATTCCGAACCACGAACTTTTTGTTTTGTTTATCCTTCCAATGAAAGGCCAGAAAAGCACAGTTTTAAACAAAGTAAAAAGCACAGTTTTAAACAAAGTAAAAAGCACAGTTTTAAACAAAGTAAAAAGCACAGTTTTAAACAAAGTAAAAAGCACAGTTTTAAACAAAGTAAAAAGCACAGTTTTAAACAAAGTAAAAAGCACAGTTTTAAACAAAGTAAAAAGCACAGTTTTAAACAAAGTAAAAAGCACAGTTTTAAACAAAGTAAAAAGCACAGTTTTAAACAAAGTAAAAAGCACAGTTTTAAACAAAGTAAAAAGCACAGTTTTAAACAAAGTAAAAAGCACAGTTTTAAACAAAGTAAAAAGCACAGTTTTAAACAAAGTAAAAAGCACAGTTTTAAACAAAGTAAAAAGCACAGTTTTAAACAAAGTAAAAAGCACAGTTTTAAACAAAGTAAAAAGCACAGTTTTAAACAAGGTAAAAAGCACAGTTTTAAACAAAGTAAAAAGCACAGTTTTAAACAAAGTAAAAAGCACAGTTTTAAACAAAGTAAAAAGCACAGTTTTAAACAAAGTAAAAAGCACAGTTTTAAACAAAGTAAAAAGCACAGTTTTAAACAAAGTAAAAAGCACAGTTTTAAACAAAGTAAAAAGCACAGTTTTAAACAAAGTAAAAAGCACAGTTTTAAACAAAGTAAAAAGCACAGTTTTAAACAAAGTAAAAAGCACAGTTTTAAACAAAGTAAAAAGCACAGTTTTAAACAAAGTAAAAAGCACAGTTTTAAACAAAGTAAAAAGCACAGTTTTAAACAAAGTAAAAAGCACAGTTTTAAACAAAGTAAAAAGCACAGTTTTAAACAAAGTAAAAAGCACAGTTTTAAACAAGGTAAAAAGCACAGTTTTAAACAAAGTAAAAAGCACAGTTTTAAACAAAGTAAAAAGCACAGTTTTAAACAAAGTAAAAAGCACAGTTTTAAACAAAGTAAAAAGCACAGTTTTAAACAAAGTAAAAAGCACAGTTTTAAACAAAGTAAAAAGCACAGTTTTAAACAAAGTAAAAAGCGCAGTTTTAAACAAAGTAAAAAGCACAGTTTTAAACAAAGTAAAAAGCACAGTTTTAAACAAAGTAAAAAGCACAGTTTTAAACAAAGTAAAAAGCACAGTTTTAAACAAAGTAAAAAGCACAGTTTTAAACAAAGTAAAAAGCACAGTTTTAAACAAAGTAAAAAGCACAGTTTTAAACAAAGTAAAAAGCACAGTTTTAAACAAAGTAAAAAGCACAGTTTTAAACAAAGTAAAAAGCACAGTTTTAAACAAAGTAAAAAGCACAGTTTTAAACAAAGTAAAAAGCACAGTTTTAAACAAAGTAAAAAGCACAGTTTTAAACAAGGTAAAAAGCACAGTTTTAAACAAAGTAAAAAGCACAGTTTTAAACAAAGTAAAAAGCACAGTTTTAAACAAAGTAAAAAGCACAGTTTTAAACAAAGTAAAAAGCACAGTTTTAAACAAAGTAAAAAGCACAGTTTTAAACAAAGTAAAAAGCACAGTTTTAAACAAAGTAAAAAGCGCAGTTTTAAACAAAGTAAAAAGCACAGTTTTAAACAAAGTAAAAAGCACAGTTTTAAACAAAGTAAAAAGCACAGTTTTAAACAAAGTAAAAAGCACAGTTTTAAACAAAGTAAAAAGCACAGTTTTAAACAAAGTAAAAAGCACAGTTTTAAACAAAGTAAAAAGCACAGTTTTAAACAAAGTAAAAAGCACAGTTTTAAACAAAGTAAAAAGCACAGTTTTAAACAAAGTACACACTTCAATACAAATGTCCCCTTACTACATAAGTTTGAATTGATTTTTTTTTTCTCTTATCGAGTTTGAAAGAAGAACCATCACAATTCGCCACTTAATCTACTCTTAACATATTTTATATATAATTTTTATATATTAAATAATAAATATATATAATCAGTCATGGATTTATATCTAGAGACGCACCATATTAAAACCCAACTCCATTAAGAGTATTAGCCTATACATCCCTTCCCAAAATAAAACACACACACACACACACACACACACACACTCACACTTTCATAGGCCCCTATATTCATTGAGACAATGTTTAGGATTTTTTATTTCGGATAGAGGCCTGGCCTACTTGTAGATCTAGGCGTGGAGAACGAAAGTTACGCACCAAAAAAAAAATGTTTATAAGTGCTTAAAGAGGAAGGATATATAATCATGTACTTAAGTCGGTGATTTGGATTTAAAAATCATATTATGTCGAAATAATTGCAAGTTTTTTTTAAATCACAGATCTGTTCGCTGAAGAGCTTTCCAGCTTAGTTGTTCTATATACCCGAAAAGTAATAACAGGTTTTAGATTTTCGTTTTTTTATTATCCACGGCAAGTAGAAATTTGGCTCAATTATTTCTTGTACCTGACAAAACAGGAATAATTTTTAAAAATTAACCAATTTGTTAATTTTCTATTGGTAATTAATCATTTTGTTTGGCATTGAACAAGAGAAAGAAATTGTACTTGACAGATGTGGTGGTAGAAGTTGAATTAGTCCCCCTGAAGACGCTTGAGTCTGGAGTTTGAATTCAAATCATTCAACTTTTTAAAATACATTTAAAAAGCGATCAAGGTAACCTTCACACAGATGTCACATTGTTTCCCCCTTTCCCATCTAATTCAGACAAGTGATAGGATCTTAGCGCATTAAGGAAGCCAAAATTGAACACAAAGGAGTAGTCAACGGATGAAGATCATCAGAGGAAGGTTTGCTAGTAGGCCTACATTTATGATAAGCTCTTAATGTGCATAAAGATCTGGCCTCGGGACATGGACTAGAAGGAAAGCTACTTGCGTTCTGGATTTCTGTTTTACAGGCCATAAATAAAGATCTAGACAAGACTAGAGAGATAATAAGATAGATACACACAGACAGAAAGACAAATAGACAGACAGACAGACAGACAGATATAGATAGATATAGATAGATAGATAGATAGATAGATAGATAGATAGATAGATAGATAGATAGATAGATAGATAGATAGATACATAGATAGATAGATAGATAGATAGATAGATAGATAGAAAAAAATAAGCGAAAGATATCTAAAGATACTAAGACAAATTCGTACAAGTGCTTCTTCTTCCCTAGTGCCATTACACTTACCATTAGAGAACGGAATGGGTTGCCTGAAAACCAACAACTTAGCAAAGTTAAAGCCCCTGATTAACATACATAACTATTATAAGATTAACACATGTAATGCGTAGGACGTAATTATTTTCTCTTTTGAAGTAACATCTGTAATTTATAAGACTGCACATGTACATGTATTTAATAATCATGTTCTTCATACTTAGAGACTGTCCGCCTAGTGTGAACGTACCTTTAGATCTAGAATCAATGAGTTGATGACAGGAAGAAAAAAATAATGATTTTCACACAGAAACAATGTAGATAGTTTGGGTTGAATATGTTATTATAAGGGGACTGCTAATTACTCTTAACTAGCCAGTAATGATTGTTAATTGCCGAGTCTATACAAGTTGAAAGCATAATTATGTGAGTCAGTCGAACTATACAGCCAGTTGAACAAACAAAAAAAAAAAAAAAAACGTAGTTTGAACTTCAAATGTCGACTAGACTATAACCTGTATATGTGACTTTGGCTATTGGACTGTAGCGATCGAAATAAATCTTTATGGTTTATATTTTCAATTTAAAAAAATAATCGGTTTTTCATTATATTGGCTTACGGTATATTTAATTGTTATTACACTATTAAATATTTTTTTTTATTTAATAATACACAAAATATAATATATCTTTATTTTCATGGGTGTAGTCGGGGAAGGAGAGGGGGTTCGGGGTTGCCCACCACCCCACCCTGAAATAAATGTTCCCATTTGATGACCGTGGTTTAGCTTTCGTTTATATTATTAGAGAAAGGGTTTTTGAAGCTCAACTCCCCCTTTGCCTTCAATGTAAACATGGGAGGTTTTGACGTTAAACCCAAACAAAAAAATCCTTGCCAAGTCGATGTTTCTTTTTAAACCGTGTCTTTTTCGAGATAATTTCGTATAAATGCCTAATACAAGCAAATTAAATTGCTTTGTCAACTTGCAAACATATGACGAGTTTTATTTCCGCAAAGGGACAGACGGAGTAAGAAGGTATAACGCCCTGAAGTGCCCTGTTTTATATTCAGTTTTTACCCACTGTTTGAGTAAGGGTGTCGTTGTTTGATATTTTGATATCTACGTCATCGTTACATACAAATGACTTAACGTAGACTTTTTATTTTCTTAGTTGTAAAAAGTGAATCATAGTCGATGTCATGTCATTTCAACAATATAGTCTCGTGGAAGAGTAAAACATAAACCAAGACAATTCCGCCCTTTGTAACAGCGATTAATCAACACTAACTAATATATGAATGATGGATGAAAAAAGGAACATTTTTAACACGCCCTTATTTCCACCCAACCCCAAAATATATCCAGGTTACACCTATATATAAATCTACTAGGAGTAAATCAAATTATAGTTTGGTGATATAGATCTTATCTTATCTTGTATTATATAATAGGCCTACAGATCCATTCTCAAATAAAACATTGAAAGACGGTAGTCTAGATTAGAAAACTGGATTTAGAGAAATAGAATTGATTTTGTGTATTCTTAAATTGTATAAGTAATATAACATACGAGCAGATATCAGTGCTGCGACCCTAACATAGAGTAGGCAATGTAAAAAAACAACTCTTCTTAGGCCCTGCATTATGACGCACCCCTCTACACTATTTTAAATAAAACGCCTCTGAAACTTTGGCCCTTGTATGTTCTAATGGAAGGGCTGACCCTACTCGGACACAAACAATCCACACATTTCTTATGCCCTTGAATTCCAAAGGCGCACACAACCCTTACGAATTTCTGGTTAGTTGGACCTGAATCTTTTTATTAATATTATTATAGTTATTATTACTATTATTTAAAAAAAATTCAGTGGAATAGTCTGCTATACAATGACATCGTATAATTTCTTAACACCCTCCAAAATAAACCCCGTCATTACCAACGACGAACTTTTAGGTCGCCTCCCTATTTTTTTTCGTTCACCACTCCTTTGCAAGGCCAGTAAAGCACAGGTTTAAACAAAGTACAGCCTTCTTTGAATCACCTGTTGCATCCTAGCCGCCCCGCAGTACACACATGTTTTACCCGTCAATTATAAAGTAGGCCTACTGAGAACTAAATCATGGACAGCCTTGCTGTTCCCGAAGAACAGTTTGAATGAAGAATGATCACTACTCTCAACTTAGTCCACACCTAACACATTATTCCTTTTTATTTTGCTAGTCCTAAATGTAGATCTAGAGATGCACCTTATATACATATAGAAGAACCCACCTCCACAAACCATACACCCCCACCCTCCCCCGACACACACACACACGCACACATACATACATCGACAAGTATTTTTTTCATTTACAATACTTGATCTAGTCGTTTTAAACATTATCATTGACAACAGCAGTGATGCCCAAAATACGGCCCGCAGGACTAATCCGGCCTGTGACGTAGTTCCATCCGGCTAGCTGAAAAGTCGGCACAAATTGTAAAAAATCCCCCCCCCCTTTTTTTTTTTTAAAAAAGGAATAAAAATGTATTTTTACCTACGTTATGGCCCTCATTTTTTCTCTCTGATGGATTGCTACCATGACCATTAATGTTGCGCATTTATGAAGTGGGAATCTACCAGCGAAACTAAATGGTTCCTTCATGGGCGTAGCCAGGATTTTTTTTTCGGGGTGTTTAGGGGGGATTTTTTCTCGCCCCCCCCCCCCGAAAAAAAATGTGTATGTATGTATGTATGTGTGTGTGTGTACATAATCTTTATTAAATTCTGACACTTCATTCTTTCGGAACACATTTATTGTGTCCTAGAATAGGTTCTTCCTGTTGTTAGTGGAAAAATTGTTGACTCCCCGCCATTGCCAGCAGGGGGGTCTGGGGGAGCGCTAGGAGCTCCCCCAGCGCGGGGCGGAGCCCTGCCGCCAAGCACTATTTCTGGTATTGAATGCCAACAAAATGCATATTCTGAGGTATCTACAGTGCATTGTCCTGCTATTAAAAAGTCTTATTTCAAAAACCTAATGTGTTATTCTTACCTTTCGGCGCATTTTTTTTTTGTTTTATAGAAGATGGGGATTTAACTGCAAAAAACCCTAGTAGGTCGTTTTAAACTCAAAACCCCCTTGGCTGCGCTGGGGCAAGTGATGGTTTAGTATTAAAATTTCACCTAAAATAAACAAAATCAAAGCAAAAAATCAGTCACTAAAGCCTGTCTTCGTCTTCATTTTTTAAAGGGTCAATGTCTTATTCAAATCCTCAAGAAAAAAACAAAACATTTCAGTCAAAATGTTTTTTTCTTTTAGTTAAGTGTTCCGTATCTATATAGGAACTATGCAGTTCACGCGATAATATGAAAAACTACTTATTAATTGTTGTTTTAAATTATGTCCAACTTATATGCATACTAAATAGATTTTTATCTTTAAAAAAAGTAATCATTTTTTTAGTGTAAACGTAGTAGTTAAAATGACAGAAGCAATACAAATGTAAAAAAAAATAATTTTTGACAAAAGATCTAAAACCGTTTGCATAAAAGTGTTAAAATTATGGTGGATGTCTATCTTCGCTACTAAAGAGCCTTACGTGTTTGTTAATATTAATAGTGAATAGTTGTAAAAGTGGTGTATTTTTATGAAAAAACTGCTTGCATAAGTGATTTAAAAAATTAGTTGTTGTTTTTTTTTTCGCTTTTAGAAAAGAAAAAAGTACCCGTTGCATCAGAACTTTGAAAGGTCTAAAATATTATGATGTCTGATTTTCCCTATCTTTTCTAGTTTACGAGATCTAATCGGGGCGGACGGACGGAGACAGACAGTCCACACAAAACTAATAGCGTCTTTTCCCCTTTCTGGGCCGCTAAAAAACGAAAACATTGGGGTTTTTGGTAAATTTAATCACTGCGGTTCGGATCATGAAAATAGCTTATGTGTTCTATGTACTTGAAAAGTAATTACATGTTCATTTTTGGTATTTTATCATCCACTGCAACGGAAAGAATGATTGAATATCAGTCAGTGATCAGGGCCAATGATTTTATATTGTAGAACATATATATTCTCAGAGAATAAAAAATGTCTATTGTCACATATTTATTCTATCAAACAGCTAGGTGCGAAACATTTTCACGAATGTCTATTTATTTAACTCTTTAATAAATACTTAGTTCAATCTTAAAAGATGCAAACAAAGTTTAATTTTAAGATGATTATATTTTGAAGAATTGTAACGGTCAAATCAGAGTTTTTCCTGTGTGACCAACTAGCTAGTAATTTTTTTCCCATATATATATTTATTTTTGTCAATGTTCTAGGAGAATCGTTAGAGCAGTTTTCGAGATACGTGTCTACCCAGTGTCCACACCTTTTTTCCTTAACCCATAAAGAGTTTGCAAGCTGATAAGAGGAATCGTAAACCCAGTAACATATTTTTAAAGACAATTCCTCATTTATTAAGCTGATGACCTTTTGTAAGAGTGATAACTTTGCTCTTAATAACTCATGAAGGATAGACAAGCATTTTTTTTTATCGGCTGCGATTCTCTGCAACCCCCAACGCCCTGAAAAAAATCCTTGTTAAGCCTATGTATAAATCTACTCATAGTGTATACAATTCTAGTCTAGTGATACAGATCAAGACAAGGCAACATTATAGAATGATAGCCTAGACTAGATTACAATACTTGATCTAGATTAAGGCTATGGTATAAACGATTCTAGTTTGGATCAAAAGTCTCGACTAACCATTAAAACACTAAAACATTAAATATACTATTTCTAAAAAGACAACACCTGCTTTATACAACTTACAGAGCGACTGTTTTTTTCTCTTAGTAGCTAATGAAAGTTATATTAAAAAAACAATGTAACATTTTTTACCCCACCCCATTCCCCACGAGAAAGACTCCTGGTTAAGTGAATGTATAGATCTACTACACTTTATACTATTCCAATGATAGGCATTTAGATCTACACTTTATACTATTCCAATGATAGGCATTTAGATCTACACTTTATAATATTCCAATGATAGGCCTTTAGATCTAGACTTAAAAGACGATGCTCAAAATTGTATTAAACATTAATTTCTTCAACTCTACAATGAATGCGCTAATACCCGGAGACGTCTAGTCCGTGCATTATCAATATTTTCTCGTTCTTTAATCAAATTTACATTTTTTTTATAATTTTTTTTTTTTACTTTGAAAATTATAACTGTCAAACAAAAGTGTGGCCAATGAGTTATAAACTCATTTCTTAACGTAATACAGCAACTGTTAAATTTCTAGGAAAATCGTTAGAGCCGTTTTCAAGATCTGTGTTTAGGTTGGTTCCAACCCAAAAGGTTCCAGGAAGTTGAAAAGAGGTGTAAAAAAAAAACAACTCATTTTTAGTCGTAGAATAGAAAATGGTGATTTAAATATGGCGAAATAATGAATAGTTCTGACCAGGACCCGAATATCGGATGCTTGGACTCGATAACTCCGCATTACCGGTTGCGCTGTATCGGCACCTTAGACGGAGGTCACGGCTGTATACCATTAGCTGTACGGCAGTACCGGCTGAGCACTCCTCATTAGTACCGGACTGTTAGGTTTAAAAAAAAAAAAAAAAAGGCAGAAGCACATTAGGAAATGAAACTATATCGGTGGCGTCACTGGGGTTGGTGTCACCCGGTGTGGTAAAATCGGGGTGTCAACCCTTCCCCCTCTCATTAACCTTTCCCAGAAATTTTCCACCAAAGAATTATCATGAGTTTGTTCTTCTTCTTGAACCGATACAATAAACTGATTATCTACTTCCATCGATTGTGACACAACTGTAAAACGAGTGTTATGTTTTGAAATGTCCTCGTTTGTGGCAGTTATAGTTATTTTATACTTTAAAATGTAAGTTTATTCCAATTAGAAATAGAGTTAACATCAACTGATCATGTTAGACGTAAACCAATTTTAGACTTTACGGAAAAGATCTTCCATTATGCCAGTGCTATTCAAACTAATGATACCCATCTAGACCAAAATGTCTGCCTCTTAGCTAGGGGTCTTAGGTAGCGCTGAAAGTGTCCCGGGTGCCAACATTTCTGTTATCCAAAAACTCGTCCTTCTTCGGTCTACAAAGCATTGTTTCTCCTAGAAGATTGCAAGTCTGGTCTACTAAGCTCTGTTTCTCCTAGAAGATTGCAAGTCTGGTCTACTAAGCTCTGTTTCTCCTAGAAGATTGCAAGTCTGGTCTACTAAGCTCTGTTTCTCCTAGAAGATTGCAAGTCTGGTCTACTAAGCTCTGTTTCTCCTAGAAGATTGCAAGTCTGGTCTACTAAGCTCTGTTTCTCCTAGAAGATTGCAAGTCTGGTCTACTAAGCTCTGTTTCTCCTAGAAGATTGCAAAAGTCTTCAATCTTTTGTCGGGAGAAATTGTGTCGATTCGGCTGTTTAGAGTGTAGACTTTAGAATCGCATTGGGGAAGATAAATTAAATTCTTTTTTTTTAAAGAACCTTTTCAATCAATTTAGTTGGAACAGTAGAAATGTTTAACTGAGAAGATGAATGGACCTCACTCATTTGAAATTCTTCAACTTTGATACTAATGTCATTTGTATTTGGTTAATGCTAAAATGTGGAATTACAGCAATGCTAATACAACCCCTTTGTATAAAGACTGGTGTTCATTGTGTAAACAAATCAACACATTAGCAGTGACATAAGATTAATGAACAGCAGGTGTTCACGTGGAAATGTTATTTTAAATCATTTCATGTGTACGAGTAGATATATGCTCTACCATGTAGCTCTACAACAATGGACGCTACGGGTACCTCCAAAGTAAATAAAGGTGGTGAAGAAGACAGATGTTAGCCTCGTAAATTAGTTCACTCTAGTCATTGTAATCTACTAAATGGAGACAGGATGGGATGGAGTAATCCGGTGACTGTTTTAATGTGTGTGAATTGTATTTCTAGCCCTAACAATTTTTTTTAATGCGAAAAAAATTGCGAAAAATCTTAAGAAGTAGTTACATTATAATCGAACCGGTTTAATTAGCGAATCAATGCTGACTCCACCTCCCATCTACTTCCTCTATTGTAAGAGATACAGTAGCCCATTGTTCTCAGAGGAAGCCATGTTTTTATGTTGTTCATCCACACATTTCACACACATACACATGGAACTCCATGCACGACATTTTGTTTGGATTGTTCTTTGTGACCATGTGCCTCTCACTGGAATGTTTGTTTCTCACGGGGGTCCACAGTGCACTGATCTGCGTTCTTTCAAAGTGAAAGTTTGTTTCTCACGGGGGTCCACAGTGCACTGATCTGCGTTCTTTCAAAGTGAAAGTTTGTTTCTCACGGGGGTCCACAGTGCACTGATCTGCGTTCTTTCAAAGTGAAAGTTTGTTTCTCACAAGGGTCCACAGTGCACTGATCTGCGTTCTTTCAAAGTGAAAGTTTGTTTCTCACGGGGGTCCACAGTGCACTGATCTGCGTTCTTTAAAAGTGAAAGTTTGTTTCTCACGGGGGTCCACAGTGCACTGATCTGCGTTCTTTCAAAGTGAAAGTTTGTTTCTCACGGGGGTCCACAGTGCACTGATCTGCGTTCTTTCAAAGTGAAAGTTTGTTTCTCACGGGGGTCCACAGTGCACTGATCTGCGTTCTTTCAAAGTGAAAGTTTGTTTCTCACGGGGGTCCACAGTGCACTGATCTGCGTTCTTTCAAAGTGAAAGTTTGTTTCTCACGGGGGTCCACAGTGCACTGATCTGCGTTCTTTCAAAGTGAAAGTTTGTTTCTCACGGGGGTCCACAGTGCACTGATCTGCGTTCTTTCAAAGTGAAAGTTTGTTTCTCACGGGGGTCCACAGTGCACTGATCTGCGTTCTTTCAAAGTGAAAGTTTGTTTCTCACAAGGGTCCACAGTGCACTGATCTGCGTTCTTTAAAAGTGAAAGTTTGTTTCTCACGGGGGTCCACAGCGCACTGATCTCCGTTCTTTCAAAGTGAAAGTTTGTTTCTCACAAGGGTCCACAGTGCACTGATCTCCGTTCTTTAAAAGTGAAAGTTTGTTTCTCACGGGGGTCCACAGTGCACTGATCTGCGTTCTTTCAAAGTGAAAGTTTGTTTCTCACGGGGGTCCACAGTGCACTGATCTGCGTTCTTTCAAAGTGAAAGTTTGTTTCTCACAAGGGTCCACAGTGCACTGATCTCCGTTCTTTAAAAGTGAAAGTTTGTTTCTCACGGGGGTCCACAGCGCACTGATCTCCGTTCTTTCAAAGTGAAAGTTTGTTTCTCACAAGGGTCCACAGTGCACTGATCTCCGTTCTTTAAAAGTGAAAGTTTGTTTCTCACAAGGGTCCATAGTGCACTGATCTTCGTTCTTTCAAAGTGAAAGTTTGTTTCTCACAAGGGTCCACAGTGCACTGATCTGCGTTCTTTCAAAGTGAAAGTTTATATCCTACAGGGGTCCACGGTGCACTGATCTGCGTTCTTTCAAAGTGTAAGTTTATTTCTCACAGAGGAATCAATGGGTCTCTCAATGTAGTCGAAATTCCTGCATCAAGTAACCTTATTTCTATCAGTCGCATATTTATGGGAAAATGCCATCGACGAAACTGTTGCTCTCGAACTTCTTAAGGTGGCTGTAAGCTTTGTTTGCGAACTTTGGGAAAACTATGGCGACGTCCAGTCCGTTGTTCATACTCACGAAAGTACAGTCATACACTCTGCTCGACAATACGCTGCCTACATGAATACTTCTAGCGTTTAAGGTGGCCAGTAGTCGTTTGCCCAAACCCACACATTTGGACAACTGTGTATGCTACGCCGCGGATCGACTAGTTTGTTTCAGTTAGTTACTCTGTGTTGAACGTCTTAAACCCACACGCAGACAAACATTTAAAAAAAGAGTTGAAGAGGGTCGTTGGATAAAATGCAATAAAGTAAAGAGGGAAAGACGGACTTTTTCACACTTTAGACCGATGAATGTCGGACGGAGGACATGTCCTCCTTTTGCGGGCTTCCGATGATCTTGTTTTAAACTAATTTCTTTGTTGTTTTGTTTTGTTTTTACAAAGCTCAAATCAACTCGCTCTGTCTCGTACAAATGTTGAACACGTTATTTCTCCCACTTCCCGTCGTTGGATCAAGTTAAAACTTTGCACATTTATTCATTGTAACAAAATATGAATCAATAATAAAACAATATACCAATGATACTAATTTATCAATTGGTTTAATAAAATAGTGGTATTTAATTGATTATGTATATATCGAAAAGGGGAAATAAATCTTCATAGAGATATGTCTGTAAATGTGGAGTTTTCCCCTTAGATAAGTTGTTGTTGTTTTTTTTATGTTGTTGTTTTTGTAAGTACTTTTTTATATTTTACTTGTTACATGTTTCGGATGTTTCTTCAGATGTGAAGACTATTACATACTAGCCCGAAATTCCCGCAGGCCGACGGTGTACGGCATCGGGTAGGGTTCAAACCCGAGACCATCGGGACGACAGTCCAGTACGCATACCACATGAGCAGGGAGCCAGGTTAACCACCTTCAGTGAGTGATCTATGTATAAAACAAGCGAATATAACCTATATCTGCCAATTAGGTACAAATTATTTCCCTTATTCGATATCAAACAAAGTAATTATTTACTAATAATGAATTGACAAATTGAGTATTCTTGTTTATTGATTCACGTTTTTTAGGTACGATAAATAATTTACTTGATCGGAGAAAGCGCGAGAGAGATATAGTGTGATTTTTTTAAGGGGACTAAACCCAACAAATTTAGCCATATCTTTAAATACTGAAGTATTAGTTTCCCTTGTTGCTATTAAACGAAAAATAAATAATTACCAGTAATTAACTGTCTAATTGGTTACTTTTTGTTTTATTGATTCATGTCTTCTCTTTGTCAATGAATAAATATGAAAAGTTTCAACTTAATCCGAGAATGGGTGTGGGAGAAATAACGTGTACACACTTTTTACCAGACAGACAGATTGAGTGAGTGTTGTAAAAAATGTATTGTTATGAGGCTGTTACGTCATAAGTCCCCGCATTGGCGCGCGCTCATAATGTAACCTTTTGAAACATCGAAAACTAGGGATGCGAGGCAGTGGTTGGGAGATGGAGGACAACATGAATCTTTCTTTTCAAACCTCTCTGATCACACCGCAGACAGAGTTGTAATGAATCCGACAGTGAAAATTCCTTCCACATAAGTTGAAGGCATAGTTAGGGCTACGTAACTTTCTTTGCTTTGAATGTGTTCAACCACTCAAATTCCAGACTGCAAGAAATAAATTAGACGACTGGTCAGTGGTGCCCCAATGTACGTACGTATCATGTGAAATTTCTTATCTTTTTTTTTTCTTCTAACTTGCTAGACGTGTAAGTGTTTGTGTGTGTGTCTAAAATCAGGAAATACAAACTTTTGAGTGAATATACATGAGTAAGCAGCAGACATCCGTACTACGTTGGTACTCGATACCAAGCAATGAAACACACTGGAAGCGATACAGTTTCTGACCTCAAGGACACTTACACGCCTTAGGACTTCAAGTCATCTCCTGCGCGTGTATCTTCACTGTGTGCCGCACTCCAGTATCGCTGCCAACTTATTTCATTTCTTCAGCACTAGTCTAATAGATCTGGAAGAACCGGGTCCCAAAATAAAAAGCAAATTGGTTTCAACGAAAACTATCGAAACAAAAATGTCCACACTTGCGTTCCAAGAAAACAGTATCGTAGATGAGGGAGGGGGGGGGGGTTTCTCCCTCTTTCCCCTTCCAGTGCCAAAATCTTTTCATCAAGACGACTCTTTATCTGAGGGTCAATTATGATGGTTTAAAAAAAAAAGACGTTAGTAAAATAGTTTTAAAAAACAAAACTAAACATGTAGGCTGTATTACTAATGTATTGCCCGCCCCCCTCTTTTTTTTCCTCCTTAATTTCTGTCAGCATCACCACAGCACACACACGCACACTCTTCTCACGCGCCTCCCATCCACGTCCATTACTTAGGACCCCAGCTTGGCCATTAATAAACACACACACCGTAAAGATACGTGTAGGAATCCGCAGGCAGTTCTAGAAGGTGTGCGAAAGATGTGGAATTGATTTGTAATCATGTTCTTTAGAAACAGAATCGCGCGCTAAGTGTCGCGTGAGGGAACAAAAAAAGAGGGAAAACTGCAAGACGTACACAAATGTCACTCTACAATGTCTACATTGATCGTCTGCTCCGCTAAGAAAAGGACGGAATTATTTTTTTGTGTCTAGTCTTGTGTGCGTGTGTTTGTTAATGTATTATTTTGTGGCCCTCCTTAGATCCTAAGAACTTGGGGTTAACGACCCCACCACCTCTTTTCCATCCTACACGTCTATCAGAGACACCTTTCATCAGATTTCCAGATTGTAGACCTAATATTTCCCGGTCGGCGAAAAGACATTTTAAATATCGTCTGCCGATTTAGTTTACAGACAGGGTTTTTGTTACTTTTGAAACGGAAATGGGTCGCACGTGTGGATACGCTGGTCCTGAGTTCGAACCTTTCCCGCTGCTATCCCAACACACCTTCGATATAGTCCCCCCCCCCCAAACTGTACTGCGGTTTGGGACATACTCTTCTTTTCTAGTTGAACGTCTGAAAGGAAACCAGGATGGCTACCTGATTGTATGATATGCGCTCAGGACTGTCGTCATGAAGGTCCCGAGATCAAACCCTGCCCGCTGCCATTCTGCAGGACATATGCGCATAAAGCACAAAAAGTACAGTTCCAAAACCGTTATCATTGACTATGGGACATTGTATCATGTTGGCGCCAATCTGTGGTGGTGGTGTGTCGGGGAAGCATGGTGGAAAGTTACCTGGCAGCCTTAATTATCCACATTTTGTGGTTGGGAGAAAAAAAAAAGGGGGGGGGAGGGGTGTTTGCATTCCTTGTCAGGCATATCTGTTTCATAAGCTAAATAAACGTACAACTTAGTCCTGTGGCACTTGTGTTAGTCGCGCTAATGTGTGCGCATGTCATTGACCTATGACACATTTATGAATTACTGTCGTTAAAATAACACCATTTGGTGTACACAGCGAGTTCTAAGCGGAAATTACCAAAAAAACTAAAAAAAAGCATAGCTTTCAGGAATAGCCATAGACATATGAGAATAGCCAAATTATCTTTTAGCGTAGCTTCCGAGAGCGCAGGGCTGATCACTTTTGCCAATTAAAGAATAAAAATGACTGTATTATAAAAGAAATACTTTAGAAATTCGATTTTAATGTGCAAAAAAATATTTACTCTACCAGGTAATATGTTTTTTCAAATATATTTTTATCAGTGTTTCCGTGTATGCATAACGGATGCACCTAAAGGCTCGTTTTTTTGTGGATATTCCTCCATTTATGAAAATCTCTCAAAAGTGCGTGTTTATATTATACATTTAATTTAATACTACCTCTCCAGCGTTTTCTTCATGCGCAGTGCATACATATGGGACCAGTCGAGCAGACATGTCGCAAACAATGTGCTCTTCTCGTGATTGTAGCAAACATCAATGCTTGATTCAAATATATTAGCTTGTTACGAGCGAATATAGGACGTAAGGAATCAAGTGGGCACCGTGGAGACACAATAAGCAGCGACAGTAATTACAACTTAGTCTATTGATGGCTGATAAAAAATCCGACTAATTAGCTGGTAGGCTCAGGAAGACGGAAGCTATAGTCTTTAGTGTAGAGGTAGTAGCTGTCCACGTGATAAGACCAAAAGTAGACGCAGAAAAAGTTGTGCAGTGGATGCACTATGTCCATCTCATTGATGCATCAACGCATTGGTATTGATGTATGTGCAATGGTATTGTGGTATGTGCTTTGGTATTGTGGTATGTGCTTTGGTATTGAGGTATGTGCATTGGTATTGAGGTATGTGCATTGGTATTGAGGTATGTGCATTGGTATTGAGGTATGTGCATTGGTATTGAGGTATGGGCATTAGTACTGAGATATGTGCATTAGTACTGAGATATGTGCATTAGTACTGAGATATGGGCATTACATCCCTTTCTCTTCGCCATGATTCTTTACTTCTCCAATGTTTTAATTAGGAAGGAGCTACCTCTATGGCTGTTAGAGAATACAATATGTGATACACGTTGATTAAGTGATGTCAGGCTGAAACTGAATACCCTTTTCCAATGGCGTCACTCGCGTTGGTGTCACTACAGCGGCCCGCATCCTAGTGACGCCACTGTCCTTTTCTAGGTTTGGACTACAGATCATTGTAGACAGAATCGTCTTAATAATTTTAATAGGCCTAAATCTTACATTTTTCTATTGTTTGATTTTTTAAATGCTATTAGTAAATTATCACATCTAAACAATTATTTTAAATTATTACAATCAGAGCCGGATTTAAAGAAAAGCAGGCGGGGCCTCCACAAAAGAGAAAAACATATCCGAATTTCGACGAGGCAGAAACTTTGAAGTTGTAGTTGGCTGGCAAAAATATCTTGATAAAGAAATGTTTGCTTGCAGTATGTTCGGAATAAGTAAATACAACTCTGGATTTACCATGTTCTTTACCCTCCACAAACCCAAAAATACACACTTTTTAAACCTAAATTTTGCAAATTAAATATTTTATAAAAGGAAAGTAAGATTACATTTACAAGAAGTCTGTTTCCTTCTTCGCGAAATATAGCATGCTTTTAGATGTAAGTATCTTCATTCATTCAATCAATCATTAAAGCTTTCGAAAAATAGTACGGTTCTCCACAAAAAATCATTCCCGGGGCCCAACATACTTAAATCCGGCCCTGGTTACAACAGAAATAGGCCGACGCGTCAAATCGTCAGTTTAAAACGATGTGTCTCAGCCCACAGTTTGAGAACTACTTAGTATAAAACATAACCTTCATCGTTCCTGCAGTTGGCGGCATTCCTCCCCTTCGTCCCATGTGTAACGCTAATTTAGCCAAATTAATTACAAGCAAAGGTAGACGTTGAAAGAGAATTCATTATTACTTAATGACCTGACCTGGCAACTTAAAGAGGAAATCGGGATTAACATTCAACTAATTCTAGTCTTTGCCTTCCCAGAGGCTTTCGACCTGTGTCGTCTTAGCCTAACCTACCCGTACTGAATCAAAGCGCTGAAGGTGGCTTCTGCTAGGGTCTCAAATTTTACTCAAAGTTATCTGCCCTTTGCCGTATTTTCCCCCTCCTTTTTCTCCGAAGCCCGCTTTGTTGGATAAAGCGATTTTCCCTCCCTTGTTCTCACACAGAACGCTAGTCATTCGTGCGCTGCCTTGAACTTCGTGTGAACCGAATTCTACTCTTTTAATTTTGTGGATTCCTTCATGGCTGTTTTATTCTGGATTCGACTTCTTAGAATTATGTGAAAAAAAAAAAGGTAGGCCTTTTATTTTTTTTTTTATTTCGGTTTTATTAGCATGCTTGTATTATTATTGTTATTATTTTGCAAATCACTTGGCCTAATGGAGGGACTACTTAACAATCTAGGCTAGACCTCGAACTACGTCGTATGAATATAATAATATAATAATTGAAATAATTAACAATAAATCGGTATTACTAGAATTAAATAGATCTATGATATTGATTTCTAAGTCTAGATCTAATAATAAAATAATATAATGCTGATCTAAGATCTAATCTAGAACTCGGCCATTTGAATGGTATCAAGCTAAATTAGATCCTAGATTCTAGATTAGATGAGGATCCGTATTTACTAGATCTAGATCTATTATAATATAACAATATGCCTTTGCCATGACCAAACAAAAACTATAATAGACTCTACTTAGACCTAGATCTAGTTGTTTCTAGACTGTATTGAATATAGATCTAAATGGTAGATTAGATATTTGATGCAAAAAATACATATTTAGAAAATCATAACTTTAAAAAAATCAAAGCTTTGGAGCGTCACTCAGTATGGACGCTCATGCTCTCTCTGTTTAATAACGAAAATTGATGATTTGACAGTAAAAACGAAATATCCGGTATCTGATTTGTATATTCGAATATGGTGTTTAGCCCCAGATCTACTTATAACTTATTGGTTTAGCTTAGGCTTAGCGGTCGCCTGTGTAACTCTTCGTGTTATGAAAAATAGTTAGACACTAGACTGAAGATATAGAGTCTAGTCCTAGTGTAGAGTGAAAAGCCATGATAGTGTTTACTCTGATGCATAGGACTAGGATAATCATTGATAATTAACCAAGAAATTATGTTCTTTCTAAAGTATAGCATGTTGTCAAGGTAATCAAGCGATCTCTTAAAAGCCAGCGAATGATTCAATAATATAGTCAGAATAGATAGAGGGGTCTAGAGTCTAGATCTCACCCACACTGCCACAGTGCCGACTTGCTGTGATCAGCTGTGTCGTTGTCACCCGTTTTGTGACGGTGTCATTGTGATTGTGTGAGAGAAGGCCATTAACTGATTGCTGCTTTCGAAATTACACAACAAAGTAATGGCTTTGACACATTCTAAAGTGTAGGCCTAGGAGCTAGGCATGTTGATAGGTCTTTTTCTGTTGTTGCCTAGAAGTAGATCTACGTGTAAGCCGATCAAGGCTTTATTATTCCCCTCTCACCCTCTGTCCTTGTCGTGCTAAACACATCACACAACCCAACCGTCACTACGCTGACTCGAGGTTGGCATTTACCATTGATTTTACTGAGCACGATTTTTTTTCTCCCATTAAAAATAACAGTCTGCTTCATAGGCTGCTTTTGACTGGTGCTAACTGGATTTAAATCTTTTACTAGATATCTAGTCTTTATTCTTTGCTCATACTCATAGATCTAGTTTCTGGAATTTTCTCCTAAAATGACTTTAAAAGGTTATTGACTTACACTTTAAACTGCTTTAGTTTGTAGTGGTCAACTTTGACTTTTAGAAAACAACTAAGGGAACAGACTTCATCACACCACACTAGGTCTTGACCTTTTGCACTAGAAGTTATTGCCATACCTACAAGTTCATGTATGCTCATGAAGTGTAACAATGTAAATGTATAGATCTAGGCTCTATGTGGGAATTCTTTGTTTTTTTTTCTTTGCTTGTGCTTCCTAGGATTTAAAAAAAGAAGACATTTTCCAGAACAACTGTCAACCATTAGTTTAATATACATGTCCTGATGTAGTTTTTAATTTGCATCTTAGTGCATATGAATTCTGCATTTCTAACTTATCTTTGTGCAATAAAGATGGATTTTATTTTTCTGTTGATAAAGCACTGACTTGTAGATTATATAGAACATCTAGACTGTAAGTTTTGGATGGTTGTAGGACTAAGCACTCCATTTCTCACTCACTTTCTTTTGATGGTTTTCCTAATTCTGCCCAATTAGAATATATATGCTTCATTGTTGTTGTTTAACAGCATCATCGTCCATGTACTGACTGAAATGCTTTATTATCACCCACCCTAACAAGCCAAAGGTTTAATGATGTTTACCAATCCTTTAATACACTATGTGCATAACTTGTATGTCACATCAGTTGTAGGTGTTCAGTCGCTTTGTCTCTGTTGATGTACCTGATATGTGACAGTAACTGGCCAAATGACATCCCTCCAGTCTCTCCTATCTCTGTCATGCACACATCAGACTGTGTTCTAATCATATGGCTTGTAAATTGGTATTTTCTAAGTTTCTAAGTAAAGAAAATTAAAATTTCTTACAGTTGAAAGAAAAATAATGGCATTGCTGCATTGTTTAAAACAAAAATAAAAATACATTGCCCATAAAATGTATTGCAGAGAAATGTTTTTCCTCAAAGAAATTGTTAAAAATGTGAAATATAAAATATTTTGACATTTCAGAACTTCACTTACACTATAATTTTCCTTGTCAAAATCAATTTGAGCCCTTTTCCCTGCCAGGTTGAATTAGATTCCACCGTATATATATATATTAAACAACAATATATCAGTTAACAGCTCTGTATATATTTAAAATTAGATTTATCCTGTTCATTGAATTTTTTATTTATGTTTAAATATTTTCAAAGAATTCAGCTTAATTCAGACTTTGAATATTGACGTTTTTGGGCCACAGACCTTATTTTTTTCTTTTTATTTTATTCATGGTTCAGAAATTCTAAATCAGATGATCAAAAAGCTTTCTTCTTAGTAGGGTTCAATTGATCTAATTCTGCATTTCTAACTTGGAGCCTTAGATAAGGGTAAAACTACTAGATTTCATCTCATCACTAAAGTATGTATTTGGGGTGTATAGCCATTACCTAGAGCCCATGAGGATAAATTGCTTTTATTTTTTATTGCTAGAGCTTAAAAGTATCTCTTTCTTTCTCATCTAATTATTACCAGTTAAGTGTAGTCTACTTAACCAGAAGACAACTGAATCCAAACTGCCAACACAATGCAGCTCCATAATGGGAAAGGCTTTTGGAAGAAACTTGGAAAAAAAGAAGCTAATGACCCTTAGGCAGTTTAAAGTAGACTTTCTGTCATATCCTATAAGAGAAAGAAGATATCCTGCAATGCTTCTGCTCCAAAATTCTATTGGTTCTTGTTCCTTTGAACTCCATTACTTTGGGGGAAGGGGGGATACCGTGTGAGAGACAATGTAGTATCCATACCTAATGTTCAAGCTTTTACCTCATTCCAAGGAGTTGAGGCATAGTCCTCAGACCAGATATATTACCCTCTTTTGTGACATTGTTGTAAGCCTCCTTTCTTATTTCTATGTTAAGTTTCAATGTGTTACTGTTAGCATAGAAATACTTAAGTATTTTATCTTTTACTTGTAGGTTTTATTTGTATATACATATTTTTTAAATTATTACTGATACCTATAGTAGGTTAGTGTTAGTACTGCTATTTTTCCTTCCCAGGAGCTACTAAACTACTCACTAACAGATTCAGAGAGTGAATTTGAGCGGGGGTGGGGGTGGGGGGGTGATCACCACTAGAAATATCTACCACAATATCTTCTCCTTATCTTTTCCAGTAAAACCCCCAAAACAATATTGTAACAGAATATTTGTCATGTGCAGAGTAATGAGACTGGACCTTTCTTTAGAACCTTTTTAATAAAGCAGAACCCTATTATAAAGTATATTTCAAGTAATCAGAAGCTCAATATTTAACTCAAACTTGATGTACAAACTTGTTTAAGTTCATATCAGGATGCACTTTTTTTCTTTTCTTTGTTGCCTTTTTAATTCTCAGCTTAACAAATAATAGTTCTGTTTTAAAAAATGATTTTAAACAGTTCGGAAGATGAATTTGAATTAATATATTCTCCATATTTGCTGTTTTTATTTTCAGTATTAATGTGACTTGATTGTAATCTATTTCAGAACAAGCAACATAGGTGTGCACTGCTTGGATGCATTGTGTGATTATGGATGAGCAGCCATGGAAACCAAAACACGTGCTTATAATAGTCAGGCATGGGGAAAGTGTCTTCACCCAGCAGAATCTTTTTTGTGGATTTGCACATGATGCTGACTTGACTGATGTAGGAATACAGGAAGCAATAAGAGCTGGCAAGGTACATCTCATTTTGTATACAGGAAGAAATTATTGGATCATAAGATTTTGGAAGCATTGTTTAAGAACTAGATTTATGCCAAGAAAAAAAGTTTTCTCCTTTTTTTTCCATCCTGTATTTCTGATGTCATTTAAAGTCATAATAATATTACACAGACCTATTTGGAATAAATTTATAAGATTTTTAGCTTTTTAAAAAGTACACAATTATATTTGAAAGCACTACAGACAAATAATCATAGCCTACTTCCATGAAGCCATTAAAAAAAATTCCCTTTTTTTTTTTGTTGTTTTTTTCTATGGGAGCTCATTCAAGGATTAACACTTGAAATAGAAGTTGCATTGCATTTTTTTTAATCTTAAGTTTATGTCAAATATTTTCTCTCAGAAATATAGGCCTACAATGTTTAGTTGAATGTATTCTTTTCTTTCTTAATATTTACAAGTTGTGTGTAACATAAAATAAAATCTTTACCTATAAGGAAAAATAAATTGTAATAAATGCTTAACACAATGACATTTATCTTTTTTTTTTAATCCAAATTTGAATGCTGTAGCTGCTAAAAGAGAACAATATACAATTGGATATGGCTTTTACTAGTGTGTTGAAAAGAGCAATTAAAACTTTGTTTTACATTCAAGAAGAGCTTGATTGCCATTGGTTACCAGTAGTCAAAACCTGGCGTCTTAATGAAAGGCATTATGGAGCACTTCAAGGTCTTCATAAATCTGAAACTGCAGAGAAGTACGGAGAGGACCAAGTGAAGGTTAGTTGCTAAAGCACTATTACGCATACACAATTTTAAATTAATATTTTTTCCACTTGAAACTGTTAACAAGGAATAAAATGGAAAGCTTACCCAAATAATTTGATGTATTTTATTTTTCTTAAACACATTGACAAAATGTAGGCAATTTGAAATCATCATAAAATGTATTACATACATTAGGACAGTTGAGAATCACCTTGGGTTTTTGAAAAGCAGCATGTTCCAGCATAAAGACTAATAATTAAACTATCATTTTTAGAAGCGGTGATATAGTTTATTCCTCATTTTGAATGATTTATTTAAGGTGTGAGGGACTTTCTTTTATTCAGTACTTTTAAAGGGAAATATTAGGTATTCATGGTACAGCTTAAAAGGCTCAATATTTCGTTTGTGTTTTTCAGTTGTGGAGGAGATCATATGATGTTAAACCCCCTCCACTTGACATAAATGATGAGAGGTGGCCTGGCAAACAAAGGCAGTATGCAGTAAGTTGAATCTTTATTACTAGCAACCATTGTAAAACTGTCATATCAACCAACATCTTGTTACAGTTTTTCTTTTTTTTTTTTCCTTGGAAGAAAATAAAAATCATTACATTTTTTAAACTCAGTTTGACTAAACTAAGGGGCAAAACTCTAGTAGAAAAAAAAAAGATTACACTTATTCTCTGCCCACAAAAAAATAGTTTTTATTTACTCACATACTTACAAATAAATGCATTGTAAAATAATGAGTGATGTTTTGAAACGTCCATGAAGTTTTACACTTATGATGGTTCAGTAAAACAAGTTTTGTCCTCTTGATATCAGGCAATGGATCAAGGAATGTTTCCGACGAGTGAAAGTTTGAAAGATACCATTCAACGAACACTGCCTTGTTGGTATGATCAAATAGCACCTGCAGTTAAGGTAAACTTTTTAAAAAATTTAATCCAAATTATTATAGCGATAGAGGCTAATTAAAAATTTTAAAAATCAAATCTTATATGGGTATTATGAAAATTTGTTCACAGCTCACTGAATTTTGTTTATTACAAGAATTAATGCAGCGGCATATGTGCTACATACTAGAACATTTTTTTCAGTAATTTATTAATGAAATGAATGAGCAACATTTTTAAAGTAATCGTTATATAAAAGACCAACTGTAAATCTTTTTACAATATGACACATTTCCTTGTAGTGATACGGAGGTAGTTATGGTTTGTTTGTAAAGATCCTTACCTAAAACTTATATATCTAATATTTGATATTGTGATTTCTTACAGAGTGGAAAAAATGTTTTGATTGTAGCCCATGGCAACAGCTTGCGTGGCATCATAAAATACTTGGATAGAGTTTCAGACGAGGATATTGTTGACTACGAGGTTCCTACAGGTAGTTCAGTTTATTAAAAACACTTAATATGAATAGAATCTAATAAGTCAGCCAAATATAATTTCAACCTGCTGTAGAAGGAGGTTAGTAGTGACATTTTGTCAAAGACATTATGAAACAAAAACAAATCTTAGCCGCATATAGAACTAGAAATGTTTTAAACACCTTTAAGTTTTTTGAAGGAATAAAATTGAAAAATAATAAACAAATTGAATCCATCGTTTGTATAATCTAAATCAAATTTGATAAATCTGTAATGAGATGTTAAGCTAAAAGACTTTTGAAAACCAAGTGATTTCAATTTCATCATTTGTAAAACCCCCCCAAAAAAAAAAAAAAAAATTGGGGGAAAAAAGGTGTAAGCTGTTTTATTAATTACATGGTTTTCTTTTGATCTCAGTTTAGCTCCATTAGAATTTTTTTTTCCTTTATTAGTTTTATTGAAAGTATTTTTAAGAAGAAATAAAAGCTGCTGATTTCTTTGAAATATTAACACAATGAATTGAATGAAATAATATGAAGTCACTTGACTCTGACACCATCACTCTTTATATAGGGTCCCTTGAAACTAATAGAAGTCACTATATATTATAATCACTTCTGCATGATCACTTGACCTTTTCTGGCATGAATGGCCTGAAAATTCACAACACAAATTTTTTACTGAAGCATCACGGTTGACCACCTGCCAAGCACTTGCCTGTCATCTGTGTCCACTAATTACACACCCTAATACCCCTAATATCTGCATTGCTACATCTGTGTCCACTAATTACACACCCTAATACCCCTAATATCTGCATTGCTACATCTGTGTCCACTAATTACACACCCTAATACCCCTAATATCTGCATTGCTACATCTGTGTCCACTAATTACACACCCTAATACCCCTATCTGCATTGCTACATCTGTGTCCACTAATTACACACCCTAATACCCCTAATATCTGCATTGCTACTTCATAGTTATTACTTGTTATAGTTTTCAATGTGTATAAAATGTTAACCCACTATTGGTGTAACTTATGTGTTCAAATAAGGAAAATATTTTCCGGTAAGGACTGAGAGTTAACATTGCTATTATACCTACCATACTTATTAAACACTTGACATTGTTTTCTACTTCAGGCATTCCAATGGTATATCACCTTGATGAAGATTTGCAGCCTACCAAGCGATATTATTTAGCATCAGATGAAGAGGTAGCCCTCGCTCAGACCTTGCTAGCCAATCAAGGCAAGATAAGAGAGAAATGAACGTTTTCTAGTCCAGTTGATATTTGAATTTCTAGTCTCAGGTGCTGCCACATGATCTCTCACGTACTATGACTGTGTATGTCATGTCATTGTTTTAACATTGCACAAATCTCCAAGTGCCCACTTGTTGTAGTCCATGTTAAATTATTCCATAATTTTTTTCCTTTCCTCAAATGCATTTTGGTGTATGGAAAAACTTAATAAATAAAATATGTTTCTCCCCTACATTTTTTTTTATTTATTATTTTTTTTTCACCATAATTAGGTCTGATCAATTATTGTTGACCTTTATGATTTCTGTTGAAGGTAAAGGATTAAACCAATAATTCCCAAAGTGGTCTATATTGGGGGGACCCCTACTTCCCTTGGATTATGGCATAAGTGGGTAGTCCATGTGAATGAAAAAATGAATTGTTTTCACTCTTCATCTCACTAGTTAGAAATCAGAAAAAAAAAAGTTACTAACACATTTGAAGTTGAATTTGCAAAAATGCAACATTTGCTAAGCAGGGTGGAGCATGCACCAGTTCACAGCCTTGGCGCTAAGAAAAAAATGTTTTTCATACAATTTTGAAAATAAATTAGACTTTGGTACTTGAAGAACTGAGAATCAAAATCTTTTTATTTTTTGTTTACTTACACCACCATAAAAACCACTTTTTGTCTTACAGTTTGTTGGTGATTGTTAGAATTATTTAAGAGAAATATTCCGAACAATAGTGTTTATTAATTAAACTTCCTTTCGAGGTCTCAGCCAGGAACTCTCTGAAACTCCAGATAACTCATACACGACGAGCTTGGGAAGGGAGGTAACAAAATCTAATTTAAATGAACAAGCGGTAGAGGTTTCTTTTTTGTTTTTATTGTAACAGAGATTAGAAAAAAAACAAAAATGTGTTAAACAAAAAAAAAAAAAAAAAAACATTGGACAAAAGTGCTGGAAAGATCAATTACTCGCTGTGCTGCCAAAGTGAAGGTCTCGAGTTCCAATCCAAATTGGAGCTAGTCATATTTTCAATTGGAAATTATTTCTAGCCGCGTTACCAGGCAGCACAGACACTTCTACACATATGTCCAGAAATAAGTTCAAACCAGAGCCCACTTTCTAGGTTGTAGTAGCATGTAACGCGCTGTGTTAAAAAAAAAAATTGCATCAGTTAATAAAACACAGAACACAAAGTTAATGTCGAAGCTATTAATGAAATGATTTAGTCACATGACCTACAAAAACGTCTTGCTTTGACAAGCACTCTAGACGTCTTCTACACACTGTTTTTGAAAGCTTCAATCAGAAATGCTACTGTCTTGTGAACTGAACTAAAAAGGCATGCACGTTTGCTTAAAACTCTTTGCTCCTCCATTGCCAGAGAGTTATTTGAAAATCTTCAATGATTAAATGCGTGATCAGTAGTAGCCCATTGTGTAGGCTGTAAGTCACTAGTTGATTATCCACCGAATGAACGGACGAAAGGAAGATGAATGATGGAAGTTGTTACACCCAGTATAATTACATGAATTGTTTTTAAAAAAAAATGTCTCATTAATTCATCGCTCAGTTTTGGGTTGCTTCGTTTTTGGTTAGCGCCAAGGCAAGGCCGAGCACTCCAGCTATCACTATCACAGTGCCAAACACTAGCACTGTAATCCATATACACTTCCGGTGTCTAGGGCTCCTGGTATTCACCTGAAAATGTAGGAGGGATGAAATTAAAATACATTCTAACTTTCATTTCTTAAACAACTTAAAACATTAAACGTCCATGCATGACACACCAGGCTCCGGTGTTGTTCTAGATTATTCTAGAAGACCAGAAATGGCATTGAAATACTATGGAACCAGAAATGGACTTGAAATACACTGGGACCAGAAATGGCCTTGAAATACACTGGAACTAGAAATGGCCTTGAAATACTCTGGAACCAGAAATGGCCTTGAAATACTGTTGTGATAATGCAACGAAAGTTTTCTTCAAGTTGATCTCAGCTCCTACTGACATGCAGAAGAGCTACACTTGGACTAGATACCTATTTCATGTTGAATTTGAGAGGTGGTCAAGTCCTCTCATCAAGATATGATAACTGTATCTCAGTGGTACAAAACGGAAGTGGCTTATGGGAAACACGATGCACATTCTTACCTCTTGTAACAAGTGATCGACATTTGATAGGCCAGTTAGGGTGTCAAAGAATTAAAATCGTTGTGCAGGGCGCCGAGGTCTGGGATGAAGCCATTAGGTTCCACCAGCTCTGAATATCTGGTCAGATGTGGAGGGTGTAAAGAACGCTGAGTTTGTTTCAGCCACATGCTCAGGTTTTTTTTTTTTTTTTGGGGGGGGGGGGGCTCATCTAATAAATGTCTAATATGAACTGTATATTTTTTTTATTTACATATCCTCTTGCACTTTTGAGATGATTTATATTGAGCGCTTCAACTCATGAATAAACAGAAAAAGAATAATAGGCCCCTATATAATAAAGAAGAATAAACAATAATTAAAAAAAAGCATAAGATTCAACAATACCAGCTGTATCATGTTTCATTTGAATAGAACTGGTAATTTATTATTTTTATTTGATTTCAAATAAAGGAAATAGCTTCCACATTATATAGTTGTAAGTGCGAAGTTCTTCCCCTTAGACATGCTGTGTTTTTTTTTTGTATGATTTCTTTACATACTGCTAGTTTTAGTGATTTATCTGCATCATCATCTTTTTTGAACTGAAGTCAGTATATTGTATAAGATGAGAAGTGATTTGGTATACATTTCTTTGTCGTCTGTTCGACGTGTCTTGTAGATTTGTGTGTTAGCTTAGTTTTGTTTGTTTCAAATTTTGCTATAACGTCTTACAAACGAGTGTCACTTGGGTCACGTGGTCAAGGGGAAGCTACTATTTTTATTTCTGTCAGCTCGTAGATTGCAGAACTCTCCTAGCTCACACGTACCACTTAGTTGTCCATGAAAGTGCTAGTTAAGCCCCCTGCCTGACGTCATCAATCGATGTCGGGTCGAACCGAGGGACCAATCCTGCTGAGAATCGATACTCCCCCCTGTCATGCCTGTACTCCCTCAAACTCACCACCAACTTTCCATTCCCCTCCCCCTTTCACCTCTCTCTCGTACCCTTGTCAAGTATGGCCCAAGTCGAGTTTGAAAATATCTACAAGAGTGCCGGACTAGGGGAGGGAAGCGATGAAAAAGCGAAGAGAGAGTTACAGTTTTCAAAGGCCGGCATTGTCCAGAGTATTACTAGTCTAAAATCTAGTCAGATGTTCACGATATTATTACTCTCTCTCTCTCTCTCTCTCTCTCTCTTCTAAAGCACACACACTCTCATCCTAAAATGCAATTCATACTTTGATATCTGCTCAACAAAACAAAAACTACAACTCACAAGCACAAAGGAAACAAACAGAATTCTAATTTCCTGTCTTCAGCAACTTACATGTGTTTCTGATCGGCTTGGCACATCTTGTTCTGGATCGGATGTTTCTAAATCTAAGGATTGAAAATAAAATAAACAATGTTCAAAACATGTTAGTTAATGAAATCAAAACCTTTAAAATAAAAATGCAGAAATCTAGGACACAACCGAGTGAGACATTTCTGTTCATGACATTAGTCCTACATGTCACTCGAGATTGTAGATGACAACTAGACTATATGCTTAAGCAGAGACATAGTTTTTTAACACAACACTTTGGCCTTCTGCTATGATTTTTTTTTCAAATGTAGGGAATTGCAAATAGCATTAACAACAAAAAATCGTCTCCCAACAGCTTAAGATTATCCTAAACACATAGTAACATAGGGCGAGCATAGCACAATTTATAGAACTGAATGTCTTGGTGAGCATTAAAAGTTCAAAAGTCCAGCCCCATCAACAGACCTTGCGATCTATACAGCAGATGATGTAAATGTCATCTGTTTCTATGGTTGACGAGCGTGTTATGTGGCGAGCACAACGACCAACCGCTTTACTTTCCCCAACCAATGTCAGGTACCCATTAGAGTTGAGTGCGCCCTTAAATTAAAAATCCCAGTCATCAGAGTGATTCTAACCCGGCACAGCTCGGTTCGGAAGCTAAGCGCTTTACCATTCTGTTTGGGGCATTAATTTCGGTCATCGTTTAAGCCAACGTTTAAGCCAATGTTTACTGTATTAGGACTAGTAGTCAAGTGTTAGAATATATTTGAACGAAGAAAGTCTTGATGGCAACGTAAATAATCTCACCAGAACATTTTGAAAAACAAAACACTGGGTGGAATGAGCGCCTCTGAAAACTTGAAAACTAAATCAAGATGTTTTACCAAGAACCAAACTAACCGTTTACTCTTAATTGAAATGTACTGTTCTTCCTGTAACCTAAATTGACTAGTATAGGCCTACCTATTTTTGTGTGATCAGTGTCTGGTTTGTAGTCCCACGGATTAACATCCATCATCTGACTTGTTGCATAACACATCTCTTGGAGAGTGGCTACTTTACTAAAAAGTACATCAAACGTAGACAGAAAACACAAGTTTTTGAGGACATCAAATATTTATGAATAATGGAAATTATTTTTCAAGAAGTAAACACACCAAATACTAAATATGAGAAAGATATTTTAGTCGTCAAGTTTTCATTTCTACTACTTCAAGTGCCAGGCTTCGTTCAAATGTTGACTCTTCAAATGTTGACTCTTCAAATGTTGACTCTTCAAATGTTGACTCTTCAGATGTTCTCCCAATTTGTTTAAATATATTTTGCTATATTGTTTTTATAGACATTTTTGTTTGTTTTGTATTGCTATCAATTTTAAGTAAGTTTATTCTTTCCTATGACCCAAAGTTTTCTTTAGACAACACTTATTTGTAGCCTCTTTGAAGTGGTAGACTCACTTAAAAATAGATCTATATAGTCTGTCCCAACTTCCTGTCCCTTTTTTTTTACAATCTCAAACTAAAAATATAATTTATTCTTTAAAATGGAATTATGTTTTGTACATTGACAATAAATTAAGAAATAAGCCTACACGTAAAATGGGCGGGAAATGGAAATTACCGTTCTAGTGTCGTAAACTCTTCTTGGTCAGCCATCTTTCTGTCTGGAATAGCATGCTCGTGTGAGTCTGTCGCCGAGGCACATTTCTTGTGGACATAGCATTCGCTGACCCCCGTCTGGATGAGTGCTGTGTTGGCTGCAGACGTAGAAGAGGTCATAAATATGAAAAGACCAGCTACAACAGCTTACAACAGCTTACAACAGCATACAAATGTTTATTTATGGTGCACAATGAATCGTTCTTATTATATCCATATTTAATTTTGTTGTTGTTGAATTAATGACACAATGTCCCATCAGCTACAAAACCCATTAGATCTATACAGGTTTCTGACTTTCTCATCTTCTCTGAGCCCGTTGTCCATAATCCTTATATCCCCCCAGATCTCATTTTCATTAGCCACTTTAGCCCTAAAGACCAATTTGTCTTCATAGCTTCTGGACACATAATAATCCACTCACTTGACAAAACGCCACAAAGGGATTTGTTTACCCCAGCTGCAACGACGCCCCATTTACATAGTTTTCTTTTTTGATGCAATCGCTGTTAAGTAATTTACTTCTAAATAATGGTTATTGCCCTTTAATTCTTATTTCTATCATTTAGTTATACGTAATTTCTATTTTATCTTTACTTCTATAATTAGATTATTGGTTATATATTTTATTGCTGCTTAATCTTTACTTCTAGGATTATGTTAGGGGTTATTTCTTTCATTGATCTTTAATTTTACTTCTTATATCTTATCTTATCTTATTTAATACAGACGTTATTTCAAAAAAGATGATTACGTCATACGCGTCATGCATTTAGTCATGCATAGTAACCAATGACCTAAATTCTGCCAAGTCACTGGTGTTCCTGGCTAGCTCAGGCAACCCATTCCATGCTCTAATAGCACTAGGGAAGAAGGAGCATTTGTATAAATTTGTCCTAGCATATGGTATAAAGAATGCGCCCTTATCTTTGTGTCTTTCTGAGTATTTTATTAGATTTTGTATTTGAAGATTATGGTTCAATGTTTTGTATATAATTGCCACTTTACTTTCGAGTCTTTTATCCTAAAGGCTTTCTAAATTTAGTGATTTTAATAAAGGTGTTACTCTAGTCAAATGTGAATATTCGGTTGTTATGAATCTTACTGCTCTATTCTGTGTCTGTTCCAGTTTCTTAATGATTTCTTTTATTCCTCTTTAATCTTTACTTCTAGGATTATGCTAAGGGTTAATTTTCTTTAACCTAGCTTTTACATTAGTTGTTTTTTTTTAATGCCTTTGATAGATAATTTTACGATATACACAAACTAAAAGCTTTTTTTTTTTAGATTATTTCTTAAGGTGAACAACTTTATTGACCATTGACTGTCACAAATGTATGCTTCGATACTATTGGAGTGTGTATTCGTGTACAGTAAATATCCAATCACTATTGTGTCGTTCGAGTCCTCACCATGACTAATAATGACTTCTGTTTCTTTTTCTTTTTTTTTTTTATACCTTGTATGATTTAGCCTCTTTCGTTCTTTATTCTTGCATGAAATCGAAAATATCATTCTAATATATAGATCTATATGTCGAATACTAGTGTGTATCGAATACAAAAAAGTATCGAAAGACCTACTTACAGTCCCAGAGAGGAAACACAGATTGGAGCATCATAGATCTGACAAACTCCGCCTGAAGCATCTCCAAGCAGGCTACAAAGATGCGGTACAAGCGTTCCAGGTCTTCCCGCTCCTCCTCTTTTGATCGTTTGCTGGGTAGACACAAATGTACATTGAACATTTCAAGACTTAAAGAGTTAAACAGGAGGATATTAGGTTAATGCCCTTGATCACAGAAATAAATTTCGTATTCGGCGTTTTCTCCGCCATATTTGTTTTTGTTTACATCGGCTCCTAGTTGTGAAACACTTGCTCGTTTTATGTGCAGACATCAGCACTAGAAACTAATGAAATGTTAGGCTGTATTACCAATGTCTTAGTCTAGGTGCCTTTTGTCATAGGTTAAAACTTTAGATCTTCTAGTCAGACATCCTTTTCTCTTTATCTTTCTCTCTCTCTTTATTTCTTTCTCTTTGTCTCTCTCTTTCTTTCTTTCTCTTTGTCTCTCTCTTACTTTCTCACTATGTCTCTCTATTTCTTTCTCTCTCTCTCTCTCTCTTTCTCTTTGTCTCTCTCTCTTTCTTGCTCTCTCTTTCTCTCTCTTTGTCTCTCTCCTTGTCTCTATCTCTCTTTCTCTCTCTCTTTCTATTTCGCACAATAAAAGCTAAAGGTTAGTCTATGTCGTTGGGGGGGGGGGGAAGTAGGATGTCTAGACGCAAGTAACTTTCATCGTCATATCAATTTCAATATTATAACGAAATCCAATTCGCAGTTGGTGTTGTTGTTTTTTTTTGTTCAAACGGACTATTGGGTAGTTAAGCTATCTTACATTGAAATGGACCCCCTTAAACCCTGATAATGCCACTACAGGTTATAAAGTAACTTGTAAGTGTAATATTCTCACACATTTTGTAACATTCTCATACTTTTTTTGTAACATTCTCACATATTTTGTGACATTCTCACACATTTTGTAACATTCTCACACATTTTGTAACATTCTCACACATTTTGTAACATTCTCACACATTTTGTAACATTCTCACACATTTTGTAACATTCTCACACATTTTGTAACATTCTCACACATTTTGTAACATTCTCACACATTTTGTAACATTCTCACACATTTTGTAACATTCTCACACATTTTGTAACATTCTCACATATTTTGTAACATTCTCACACATTTTGTAACATTCTCACATATTTTGTAACATTCTCACACATTTTGTAACATTCTCACACATTTTGTAACATTCTCACACATTTTGTAACATTCTCACACATTTTGTAACATTCTCACACATTTTGTAACATTCTCACATATTTTGTATGTATCCGATGAGCAAACTTAAATGACTTCATTAGACGATCACGAATATAATCGAGTTTATTTCATCCAATCAACGTTCGTTTTCCTACTTGTCAATGAGGGCTACTCAAGCTAGCCCTATAGTATCAACCCATTCATTTAATTTACATGCTCATCCACCGACTCAATCACCGACTCAATCAGCGCCTCAATCGCCAAGGCAGCAATCTTAGCTCTTAGTTCACTGACAAAACCCACTGGTTCAGAATGCACTCTCAATCAACTAACGCACAGCCCATCATTTAATTATCCTCATCTCACAAATGGAGCCCGCCACCCCTGACCTAGAGAAGCTATTCAGTCGCTCCATTAAGTGAACCACTACTAGGCCTATTGGCACGGAATCATTTCAAAAAAACCTTCTCTTCGTCCTACAGAATACTTTCAAGCTATTTACCGAACCTAAAACCTTTTTTATTTCAATATCTCATTACTTATAACTTATCCAGACAGTGACCTCATGAGGGATGCAACCACCTAAAGACAATTATTATGTCAATAAAGAAAAAGAGGCCTAAGGCCCAAGGATTCCTATGATGATAAAGCTAAAATTGAATAGCGCAAATTCTGAGGTTTCCTATTAAAAAAGAAATCTTCCTACCACGCATACAGTCAAGCTAACCCAGGGGTTCTCAACCTGTGGGCTAAGACCATCAGAAATTTTGGTTTTTCGTCTATTTTTCTTTACATTTTTGTGTTTTCGGTCATACGATTTCTTTAGTGTTATATCAAGCCCATTTGTACCATAGATGGTATACATTAAAGATACACTCTTTTTTTTTGTGTAATTTAAGAACAACTGTATTTTACATTAAATAAAATTACATAGGGACATTAACGTGGCCATAATTAATACATCATGGATATCAGAAATATACATTGCTTTTTTTTCATACAAGAAATAGGTGCCGGTATTCAGTAATAAAGTAATAAACTATAAAATATACACATTGAAATAGGTGCCGGTACGCCGTACCGCTGCGTAACGTTACAATTTGATTGGTTTTACACTATTGAAATTGCATTTAAGGCCTACCTCGGTCTATGAACGAAATGAATTGTAGCCTACGGCTGAGGTCGCCGCCTAGTGGAGAATCGTATTAGGGGGTCGCCGAGCTAAATAGGTTGAAAACCGCTGAGCTACCCGGACCAGGTCAGATAAATAACGTAGGTCTCTCAGACTCAGAGACCAAAAACCCTCAAGTCATTAAAAAAAAAAATAATTCCTCAACCCGACAACTCAACCAATGCTACTCATGTTACATTGATTTAATTACCTCCCCTACGCGTCTCACACCTCATTTTAAAACATTTATCATCAAATCACAGACACCTACAGTATTGATCACTTTTTCCAGTCACCCGGACCCTTCGCTCCACACCTCGGATAATTTAAAAATGTCTCTACAACACGGCACTATCACAGGACACAATAAACCATTCACACACACAAACAAAATCTCTGCTACGCCCAGCAAGTCAGTTTGTTGGGGTGTTGATTGAATGAAATGTTCGTCTCAAGAACGAAACGTGTCAGCTTAATGAACGCTGGTCGGCTCTTCAAATTCAGTTAGTGTCCGTCTTATTCAAAGGTCTTCCAACTGGTCACCGGTGACGTAAATTGGCAAATCCAGTTCAAATTGATTATGGTACAATAGTATGGACATCACGTGATATTTTGATGACAACAAGACATTTCTTCAGTCAGACATTGAAAAATGGAAATATTAAAACGCACTGAGAGACGTTCTTTTCCATTTGAAAATTCTCACGTGACTAAATCGGCCAATCCTTCATTGATTTACCCCAGCATTGGAGCGGTGACTCCATCTCTCATCAAGGACTTCAAAAGTAAATAAATAATATAGCCTAAGTTGTATTAGTTATCGTTTTTCTTGACTGATTTCTTGAACGAGAAATTGAGAAATCGAACATTTTATTCAAAACTCTTGTTTTCTTTTTAGCGTCAAATTAGATTTAATTTTTGAACCTTAGTTTGGTATACCACTAAATTACTACATCGTCTTTGATATGCTGTACCGTCTCTCTACCCCGAAATCAATAGGTTAAACTATCGATACTATGTACCACACATTCAATGCGTCTCCCCCCCCCCCAAAAAAAAAAAACGCGTCTATAAAATTGGAATAACTGGACATTTTTTTTCTAATTAAAAAATAAAGAATGGCAATCAACAACAGATGTCGTGGCAGCAGTGTCATTTACAATGTCAACGTGAGACTAACACAAGCTGCCTTACCTCAGGAGTAGTGGCATCAGCCGACGTTTGCATAGTTGAACCAGGTCAAAGACTTTGACGCCCAGACATTTCAGCTCGTCCCTCAAGGCGTACGAGTCGCAGACGGCCCCGAGACCCATGCTCATGAAACAGTACACGGCCACCTCTTTACTCAGGCTGTTGACAAGCTGAGGAAGAGGAAAGAGAAACAGGAAACTGAAAGCAATACATGATTAGAAGGGGGAAGGGGAGGAGGAGGAGGAGAAAAAAAAGTTGGCGGGAATTTATACAACAGATGACGTAAATAAGAAACAGAAGATACAGACTCAAACAAAGAAAGTAAATTGTTAGCTTCGAACGTCATGGAGACATGTTAAGTCTTGGGGGGAAAAAAAGATTTTCGATAAATATTTGGTAAATATCAAGCAGACAGAGACTATGTTTGGACGAACTAAATACATTTGGAAGCAGAAGCAACAGCAGACGTTATAAGCAGAAGAGGCGAAACTGCCAACTTTGGTTCTAAGGTTCATTCTAGGCATCAGTTGAGACAACTTTATCAACACTATTTTGAACTCCATTTTGTGGTTACGTCAAGACTCAAAACAAGAGACGCAGAAATAGGGCACAAGTAGCTGGTCAGGTGAAGAAGGCCAAGTACAAACCAGAGTGTTTATGTGTATTGATTGTTGATGTGTATTGATTGTTGATGTGTATTGATTGTTGATGTGTATTGATTGTTGATGTGTATTGATTGTTGATGTGTATTGATTGTTAATGTGTATTGATTGTTGATGTGTGTTGATTGTTGATGTGTATTGATTGTTGATGTGTATTGATTGTTGATGTGTATTGATTGTTATGTGTATTGATTGTTGATGTGTGTTGATTGTTGAAGTGTATTGATTGTTGATGTGTATTGATTGTTGATGTGTGTTGATTGTTAATGTGTATTGATTGTTGAAGTGTATTGATTGTTGATGTGTATTGATTGTTGATGGTGTGTTGATTGTTGAAGTGTATTGATTGTTGATGTGTATTGATTGTTGATGTGTGTTGATTGTTAATGTGTATTGATTGTTGAAGTGTATTGATTGTTGATGTGTATTGATTGTTGATGGTGTGTTGATTGTTGATGTGTATTGATTGTTGATGTGTATTGATTGTTGATGGTGTGTTGATTGTTGATGTGTATTGATTGTTGATGTGTATTGATTGTTGATGTGTATTGATTGTTAATGTGTATTGATTGTTGATGTGTGTTGATTGTTGATGTGTATTGATTGTTGATGTGTATTGATTGTTGATGTGTATTGATTGTTGATGTGTGTTGATTGTTGATGTGTATTGATTGTTGATGTGTATTGATTGTTGATGTGTATTGATTGTTGATGTGTGTTGATTGTTAATGTGTATTGATTGTTGAAGTGTATTGATTGTTGATGTGTATTGATTGTTGATGTGTATTGATTGTTGAAGTGTATTGATTGTTGATGTGTATTGATTGTTGATGTGTATTGATTGTTGATGTGTATTGATTGTTGATGTGTATTGATTGTTGATGGTGTGTTGATTGTTGATGTGTATTGATTGTTGATGGTGTGTTGATTGTTGATGTGTATTGATTGTTGATGTGTATTGATTGTTGATGTGTATTGATTGTTGATGTGTATTGATTGTTGATGTGTATTGATTGTTGGTGTGTATTGATTGTTGTTTATCTGGTAGAAGTGTCGATGAAGTAAGATCTAGAACTCAAAGAAACGTGGACCATAGAACATTCTAGACTAGAAGAACATGGATTCATGGGTTTTCTTAACTCTTGAAGAGCATGAAATGGTTGTCACTTTTAGCTCAAGAGTTTCTGCATGTATCTCTAAATACTACCAGAACTCCTAGATCTATATCCCATTGTCCTTAGGTACGAGACTCACAGACGCACAAGAAATTGTCATCAAGCGTCAGGGGTGTATCTGGTTGAGGAGGAGTAACCCCTAACCCTATGTCCAAAACCATATTTAAATGTGGTCGTAGTCCCTTGTAATCATGGTATTCATTTAGATCTATATACTGGAGGAGGGGAATAAAAGTCTTTAAACGCTTGACGGGTAAAAACAATTATCTGCCATACCAACCTTTCTAAGAAACCAAAAAGGCTACGCCTTTATCAGGACCGGCCTTATGCAATTGAAGGCACTAGGCAAAGTGAATAGGGTGGCCCCAAAAGAAATTAAAAAAAAAAATTAAGGCAGAAAAATAGGCAATGAATTAAAAACCTTCCTGTTTCCAAATCTAAATCAACAATTAAGTTCAATTCATATAGCGCCGATAGCAGGAATGCACTTCAAGGATGATTCTTGATCACAAGACCAGAAATAACTTTTCCACATCTCACCACAAGGAAGACACAATGATCTTCTAACAAGTAGATATAAACATTCGGGAATATGCTCTGTAGAGTCTCATAGCTATAGAACTAAGCTAGTAGACGTAGAGCCATAGCGTCCTGCTATGCTTGAGATTTTATCCATATCTCGCTATTTCTTCTATAAACAAAATGTTGAGCCCTGTGCGAGCACTTTGAATGTCTACTTTATAAGAATAGAAAAGTTGTCGGTTTGAATGTGCAATGACATGTTAGTTTATACTTTCGTCTTCTCGTCCTCAAATATACCAATACAATTTTTGTGCGAGGCCCACACCAATCGGAGATCCTTAATGGCGGCTTAGTTTCTATTCCACAAGGTCGGCCGTGCCGCTGTATAGAAGAAAGCAAAGGTTACGCCTCTATATGTAAGAAAACAAAAAGGTACGCCGCTGTATGGAAGAAAACAAAAGGTTACGCCGCTGCATGAAAGTGAACAAAAGGCTACGCCGCTGTATGGAAGAAAACAAAAGGCTACGCCGCTGTATGGAAGAAAAAGGCTACGCTGCTGTATGGAAGAAAACAAAAGGCTACGCCGCTGTATGGAAGAAAACAAACGTCGACGCCTCTGTAAGTAATTAACGCTTCTGATCATTGTGTTTCCAATATAAAGTGTATCTACTGCTCTGGATCTCAAGTCTTCCGAGGGCTAGATTATACTGAAGGGGCTCCGGGAGATAATCGATATAAGCATCATTCAACTAACGAAGTAGACTGTCCAGATTGAGAAGTTATTGCCACCTTCCCAACCCCTGCCCACATTGGCACATTTTTTTGTTTCTATGCCGGTAAACGCTCAACTCTCCATAAGAACAAAAATATTATGTTTATTTTTATTGCAGTTTTTATATTCACTCCTCTTTATGAGTAGTTAGAGTTATTTTTCCTTTGTAGAGTTGTTGTTTTTTTTTAATCTGCTAATTTCATCATCATATACAGAGTTTGATTTGGCTGTTGTCGTTAGCAACCGTAGCCACGCCTAGCAACAAGTTTTGTTTTTTATCAACATCTGGAAGAGGAGAAAAAGAAACAAAATGATTTCGCCAATGAATGCCTAGTAGGTGAACTCCATGTCCGAGCGTATCATTTGGCAGAAGGATCAAAGAATGTCAAGTCACATTAAAGTCATTAGTGTTGATGGTTGCTCGCTCGATGGATCAGGTTTGTGAACTGAGGCCACATCAACTGTGAAACGAATCAAAACTAAATCCGGTGATAACAAACACAGAGAGAAAACATGACGTAACATTGAAACAACAAAATAGACAGTGCGCTATGGTCCAATCACTTTGTGGACCAGTGTGTGTGTGTGGGGGGGGGTATCCGGGGGAAGGTTTCTGTGCCGTCCTTTCAAAACCAATTTAAAAAACAAAATTGCACGAGTCTAAATACAAACTGAAATTCTTTGAGCCTCCATGCTAGCAACTTATAAATAAAAATAGGTGTTATAGACTACTGTTATAGACTACTGTTATAGACTACTGTTATAGACTACTGTTATAGACTACTATTATAGACTACTGTTATAGACTACTGTTAGTTAATATTTTTTTATTTTTTTATTTTTTTGCGAATGACCTAATTGACACAAGGCTTATCTCCCCTAAGTCTAGTACATTTTCATAACAAAACAAAATTAATTAATTACAACTAATGGATTAATAAATTGTTTCGTTCCTTTTATTGATTCATGTGTTGTCATCGACAATGAAAAATTTTGCAAAAGTTTCAACTTGATCCGAGAAACGGAAATTGGAGAAACAACGTGTCCAAGATTCCACCAAGACAGAGAGTAAGTTGATGTAAACTTTGTTAAAATACACAAAAATTAATGAGAGAGAGAACACGAGCTAGATGTCCAGGTCAACCTGTTCTCAACTTTTATATGGGATGTGAAGTCTGGAACAATGTCACGTGGTAGTGGTGGTTCTGTCAGCATGTCCAGCTTCCCTTTCTATGACCTCCCACGCGCCTAACTCACCACGACACACATACACGCACAGACAATAAATTGTACGAGGAAGGGAATCGATAATTGTTAAGCCTTACGGTGCTACATACCCCTGGTCATGTCAACAATCTTGACCAGTGGCCGTGCTCGGACTGTAGAGCGCACTGCTTTAGACGTCGTCCAACTTTATGTCAAAAGGTTTTATTGAAATCAGGCCAGGCCATTACAAATACCAAAGTCTCAGTAATTTGATCTGAGTTACACACACACACACAAAACTGAACCCTGCAATGCAACGTATTATAAACAATAAGAAAAAGTAGGATCTAGTTCTATATAATTTAATATGCAAATACAAACTCTACTTTACATTCTGTCAGCACAGGCCATAGAGTTACACCACTAGGAGACCAGAATGTTTGCTGTATACGTTCATCGTTGACTTTGTTTCTTTATAAGAACTTCAAAATGACATTTATGTATTCCAGTTCACAGCCAAGATGCCGGGACAAACAGAGTGCTAATAGAACAAAAGTAGAGGAGCATGGTTGAGATCAGAGAAAGCTTTTGTTTTGTTTTTCTTGAGCTTTGTATCACTTTCACAAACTCCCTACAGTAGAGGCACCAGTTTATACACTAAATAATTCATTCACTTGATAGTAGAAGATATTGAAAAGGTATTAGCTACGCAGTTCAGTTAGGTTCACATTAGAGTGGCAAATATTAGTGTCTGTCGAGAGATCAAAAAGACTTGTCACTGTCTGCCAGTGCGAAGGTAAAGGAGGTATTGCAAGTGACTTACACATTTTGTCAAATCCAACATACATATATATATAGATCTAGATATATTATAATTATATATATTATTATAGGTTTAGTACGGGATTCGTCTAATCGGGAATTTCCTTTTAGCGACGCAACTTTTAATTGCACATTTTTTTAGACGGAAGTAGTTCTGGGATAGTAACGGCAGTTGGAGACGCACTCTTCTAGCTTAGGCAAGACGTTGTTTTTAATAAGGAACTGTTGACAGTGGACGGAGCCTCTTCTTTATGAAGTAAAGGTATATTTTAAGTTGAACAAGCTTCAGTTTTATCAAGTCATTTTTCTAAATGTATTATATGTGTAGTGAGTGGTAGCGAACCGCAAGGCCAGAGCGTGAATTATTAATAATTTTTAAAGTGCAGTTCTACATTTACACCATACAATATCACCACCACAACAATATATATATATACAGAGAGAGAGAGAGAGTGAAAGAGAGAGAGAGAGAGAGAGATTAAATTGTGTTTCGAAAAAGAGTCCTGTAATATAATTTTTTTTCCAAGCACAATTGATTCTAGATATCGACTTCACAATTTGTATGTAATAAATAACATTGTGAAAATACCGGACATACAAACAGATTTGAATTGATTTGTCTTGAAACAACGTTTGAAATTGACTTGGCATGAAATAAGGTTTTGAAATACCTGCTCCAAGCAGTTTAAGTAATTAGTATCAGGTACAAGGTATCTTACCTGAACAACTTATTCACTACGTACGTCTCAGTTCTCTCCCCTCTCTCCCTCGCTACCCCTTTGGGCCAATAGTTTCTTCCAATCTGTTATCTCCCTGGTTCAACCAGGTTCTACAGGATGTTATCTCCCTGGTTCAACCAGGTTCTACAGGATGTTATCTCCATCATTCAACCAGGTTCTACAGGATGTTATCTCCATCATTCAACCAGGTTCTACAGGATGTTATCTCCATCATTCAACCAGGTTCTACAGGATGTTATCTCCATCATTCAACCAGGTTCTACAGGATGTTATCTCCCTGGTTCAACCAGGTTCTACAGGATGTTATCTCCCTGGTTCAACCAGGTTCTACAGGATGTTATCTCCATCATTCAACCAGGTTCTACAGGATGTTATCTCCATCATTCAACCAGGTTCTACAGGATGTTATCTCCCTGGTTCAACCAGGTTCTACAGGATGTTATCTCCATCATTCAACCAGGTTCTACAGGATGTTATCTCCATCGTTCAACCAGGTTCTACAGGATGTTATCTCCATCATTCAACCAGGTTCTACAGGATGTTATCTCCATCGTTCAACCAGGTTCTACAGGATGTTATCTCCATCATTCAACCAGATTCTACAGGATGTTATCTCCATCATTCAACCAGGTTCTACAGGATGTTATCTCCATCATTCAACCAGGTTCTACAGGATGTTATCTCCATCATTCAACCAGGTTCTACAGGATGTTATCTCCATCGTTCAACCAGGTTCTACAGGATGTTATCTCCATCATTCAACCAGGTTCTACAGGATGTTATCTCCATCGTTCAACCAGGTTCTACAGGATGTTACCTCCATCATTCAACCAGGTTCTACAGGATGTTATCTCCATCGTTCAACCAGGTTCTACAGGATGTTACCTCCATCATTCAACCAGATTCTACAGGATGTTATCTCCATCATTCAACCAGGTTCTACAGGATGTTATCTCCATCATTCAACCAGGTTCTACAGGATGTTATCTCCATCATTCAACCAGGTTCTACAGGATGTTATCTCCATCATTCAACCAGGTTCTACAGGATGTTATCTCCATGGTTCAACCAGGTTCTACAGGATGTTATCTCCATCATTCAACCAGGTTCTACAGGATGTTATCTCCATCATTCAACCAGATTCTACAGGATGTTATCTCAATCATTCAACCAGATTGTACAGGATGTTATCTCCATGGTTCAACCAGGTTCTACAGGATGTTATCTCCATCATTCAACCAGATTCTACAGGATGTTATCTCCATCATTCAACCAGGTTCTACAGGATGTTATCTCCATGGTTCAACCAGGTTCTACAGGATGTTATCTCCATCATTCAACCAGGTTCTACAGGATATTATCTCCATCGTTCAACCAGGTTCTACAGGATGTTACCTCCATCATTCAACCAGATTCTACAGGATGTTATCTCCATCATTCAACCAGGTTCTACAGGATGTTATCTCCATCATTCAACCAGGTTCTACAGGATGTTATCTCCATCATTCAACCAGGTTCTACAGGATGTTATCTCCATCATTCAACCAGGTTCTACAGGATGTTATCTCCATCATTCAACCAGGTTCTACAGGATGTTATCTCCATCATTCAACCAGGTTCTACAGGATGGTATCTCCATCATTCAACCAGGTTCTACAGGATGTTATCTCCATCATTCAACCAGGTTCTACAGGATGTTACCTCCATCATTCAACCAGATTCTACAGGATGTTATCTCCATCATTCAACCAGGTTCTACAGGATGTTATCTCCATCATTCAACCAGATTCTACAGGATGTTATCTCCATCATTCAACCAGGTTCTACAGGATGTTATCTCCATCATTCAACCAGATTCTACAGGATGTTATCTCCATCATTCAACCAGGTTCTACAGGATGTTATCTCCATCATTCAACCAGGTTCTACAGGATGGTATCTCCATCATTCAACTAGGTTCTACAGGATGTTATCTCCATGGTTCAACCAGGTTCTACAGGATGTTATCTCCATCATTCAACCAGGTTCTACAGGATGGTATCTCCATCATTCAACCAGGTTCTACAGGATGTTATCTCCATGGTTCAACCAGGTTCTACAGGATGTTATCTCCATCATTCAACCAGGTTCTACAGGATGTTATCTCCATGGTTCAACCAGGTTCTACAGGATGTTATCTCCATCATTCAACCAGGTTCTACAGGATGTTATCTCCATCATTCAACCAGGTTCTACAGGATGTTATCTCCATCATTCAACCAGGTTCTACAGGATGGTATCTCCATCATTCAACCAGGTTCTACAGGATGTTATCTCCATCATTCAACCAGGTTCTACAGGATGTTACCTCCATCATTCAACCAGATTCTACAGGATGTTATCTCCATCATTCAACCAGGTTCTACAGGATGTTATCTCCAATGTTCAACCAGGTTCTACAGGATGTTATCTCCATGGTTCAACCAGAATCAACAGGATGTTATCTCCATCATTCAACCAGGTTCTACAGGATGTTATCTCCATCATTCAACCAGGTTCTACAGGATGGTATCTCCATGGTTCAACCAGGTTCTACAGGATGTTATCTCCATCATTCAACCAGGTTCTACAGGATGTTATCTCCATGGTTCAACCAGAATCTACAGGATGTTATCTCCATCATTCAACCAGGTTCTACAGGATGTTATCTCCATGGTTCAACCAGAATCTACAGGATGTTATCTCCATCATTCAACCAGGTTCTACAGGATGTTATCTCCATGGTTCAACCAGAATCTACAGGATGTTATCTCCATCATTCAACCAGGTTCTACAGGATGTTATCTCCATCATTCAACCAGGTTCTACAGGATGTTATCTCCATCATTCAACCAGGTTCTACAGGATGGTACCTCCCCTCCCCCAAGCAATACATGGAAATCGATATCAGATTACTGGATAAACTTGTCCTGTTTAAAAAGAGCATCAACTTGAAATATTGCGTTACGGAAATAGAGTTTGAGTTGAATCTGTCCTCACTTCTAAGTTCATCAATTCGGAGATGTTGACATCTTTCCAACTTGTGCTCTCCAGCGAGGAGATAGCATCACTCGACCCACTATTTACCATTAGCACAACTTATCGACAAAACAGTTATCAGCTAGTACTTTGAGAAGCTATCTTATGACAATACAAGTCTCCAAAGTCTAAGTCTAGAAGCAAACAAAGAAACTAAAATAGGAAAAAATCGATGAAAACATTTTTTAAAGTTAACAAAAAAATTGAAAGTCTTTTGCGTAATGAAGTATCCAAGTGAGAAGACAGTTGGTATTGTTCAATTGTTGTATTAGAGTTCTGAGAATTGTTCCAAATAATAAGACCTCCCTACAATTAAGCTGGAAAACAGATAAGACGTGTGTGCGTAGAAGTTTTATAGATATTTATTTTCTTGCCTTTCATCATAACAACCTTATTTGTAAAACAACGACTTCGGTTTTATTTGAAATACACAAATGTGATATAGCGTTTCCTAGAAGCCATACTATGACTATTATAATTGATGATATAATTAGATTTAGATTTAGAATAGATCTAATAGATTTAAGAAGTTCACCATTTGACCACTACATGAAAATAAATCTAACGACTAGTGCAACGAACTAGAAGTCTATCATTAAAATTATCTGTAGGCTACTTCTAAAAAACAAAAATCCAAATGAACAACAATGGCGACTGGCATGAACGCTGTGACGCAGTCTCGGGTGTTCTCCCCCGTGTCACTAGACTGAACAAAGTATCTGCACTGCGCTGCACCAGTCAATGTACACACAGGGAAGTAACTCCAACGTCAAGTCACAAACAAACTCAGATCTCAATAATTACACCTGTTGGTTTATCAGCTTAAAAAAAAGAACTTTTCTCTTTAGAATGGATTCTTAATGTAGCCATGTCAGCGGTGCCTAGTAAAGCAGTCGTCAGCTGTGCGCCGTGAGGCCGTTGTAACTGTTGTGCGTCATGGGGGAACCATGTCGACTGTTCGTCATAAGGTAACCTCATCAGTTGTGTACCGAAAGGTAACCATGTCATCTGTTCTTCATGGGGTAACCATGTCATCTGTGTGTCACAGGGTAACCATGTCAGCGGTGTCATAAGGTAAACATGTCATCTGTGTATCATGGTATAGTCATGTCAACTATGTGTTACCCTGTCAGCTGTGTCTGAAAATATTTGCTACATTTGTTCCTTTTAAAAGTGTTCTAGAATCTTGTCTCACTTCTTTGACTTTCTAAGACTTCAAAGTATCACTCAAAGTATCACTCAAAGTATCACTCAAATGGTTTGATTGCGATGCAAAGTATGATGGATTGAATAGACACCAGTTGGGAAAATAGTATCGCAATATTTCTGTGTCACAAGAAAGTCTCTGCTATTCATTCTCTGCAGTGAAGCTCCAGACTCAATCTGACCCACTGTAGTGTGTTTCATCGCGACTATGTTGAGCTCTGTTTTACCATTGTTTTATATTGCTGGTTGTCTTTGTCAGATTGTAGAAGCTCCAGTTTTGTTTTCATTCAAGCCAAACACGAGCACATACACAGGAGACAAAATTTAAATTCAGTTTTAAAAGTGCACACTTTTTAACGAAAAAAAAATATATTTTTTTTGAACCTTCGTTTTACTCATTTTTACCCTATTCATCTAATCCTCAATTCTCTGAGGTCACAGAAGATTCCGTCTCAATATCAAAGCCACAGAAAGAAAAATCCTTTGATCGTATTTGATTGGACAGAGAAGATGGAACAAACAGATACACACATACACATACACCCTCACACATACAAACACACATATACACCCACGCAAATACAGACACACCCCCACACACCCACCCCCACCCACACACACACTTACAGATGAATCAATAACTAAACTGTCAATCTGGTCTCAGATTTTTGTTTGAAAGTTACAAGACAACATCTCGACATACGGACTGCAATTCAATGTGATAAAAGTATTTTTAAAAGTGATTCGACTTGATTTACATCTACGTATTTATATAGGCCATGACAGTGTTTTCTTGAGGGGACCTAAACCTGAAGTACATAGTTCAATGTTTACTTCAGTTCGTACAAATAGACAATATTAACAGATGAAAGAAATAATTTAAAAAAATATATATAAATCAATTCCTACTTCATTTAGAAATAATATAGTTAACTAAATTCATATTTTATTTTCATAATTTTACAACAATTCTAACTCATAAAGGTATAGGATCACTACACAAAAGTGGCAAAATAACAAGGTTTTCTTTTCTTTGCATTCTCCATTTCTTCAATCATAAAAAAGATTATGTCTTAACCCTGCACAGGGGCGGCCATATGCAAAAGAAATATTAATGTTACGCAATAATAAGAAAAATACAGTACTGTAATTGAAAGCTCCACCGGGTCTCATGCGTGCAACACTGTGATTCAATAAATGAAACAAGAAAATTATTTTTTAAAAAAAAAGCTTATATTAAGTGTAACTGTATCAATTATTTTGGTTCAGTCATTAAATTTGTAATAGTTCTAGACTAACAATGATAATTATGTACAATTAGAAATATTTTTTACCAATATTATTCTTTTTGTTTTGCGCAATGTCATGCTATTCGCTTACTCAATACGCTATGATCCTATCACTTGTCTGCACCAGATGGCAAGGGTGGGGGAGAAAGAAGGGGGTATCTGTGTGAAGGTTACTGTGATCGCTTTTATAAAGAAAAAAAGGTGTATTACTTGAATTCGAACATGAGGGCTCAAGCCAATCGACTAACCACTGTGCCAGCGAAGAGCTTATGAAAATAGAAGGTATCATAGCTACATATTGCTAGTTTCAAAGTTTAAAGCGACGACCTAATTTTCTACTCAAAGTAAAAAGGGGACTAATTCAACGTATACCACCACATCTGTCGAGTACAATTTTTTTCCTTTGTTCAATATCAAACAAAATAATTAATAACAATTGCATAATTAATTTAAAAAACAAAAGGTTTGTGATAGTCAGGTCCCACATAACTAACAAGAGTTTTTAATTTTACAAAAATTATGGTTCATTACAAAATATTACGTGATTTCTAAATTCGTCTTTTTTATGTCCTTTATTTTAACTATTGTGTATCACGTGACTAAAATGTTAATCGTATGTAGCGCGCGTGTCACCGCGCTGAGCACCCATAAGCATTAATCAATAGGAAGTTATTAATCGGATCTACAGGATTGCCTATTCACACACAGTCACAGAAAACATCAGAATAACTGAACGGAGCCGCAGTGACACTGTGAGGGGACTAGAACATGATTTATGGCGCATCGGGGGTGACGTTGATGGGGCGAGAGGTGGCGCATCAGCACTGCTCTGCTTACGTTGCAAGGGATTGAATGATTTCGCTTAAGTCGTTGTTATACTCGACACCATAACTGTGTTTGCATTGATTTGCGGATCCATAGCTCTCGGCTCAAAGACGAAATTAACCATTGCGTCTGTTTGAAGACACCACTATCCCAAACACACGCTAACAAGCTTGTGGGCTCCTGGCACGGTGCATATGCGACAGTTTGTCTTGCATTGTGGGAACGTAAATCTGTCACTAGCCTATTACGATTATTGCGTTGTCCTTTAGTTGTGCTCGGTTTCATGTCCATCGGCTCCAAGCGCCAGCGATCATTCATGTAAGTTTAATACAGGTCAAACAAATGCACGCGCAGGCACTGTTGCTTTGTTGTAGGGGGACTGGAGTGTCCAGGGTCACTAGCTAACACCTGTCAGCAATGACATTATAGATTCTAGGAATGAAAGAGACGGAACTACATGAGCCAAAGTAAAGTTAGACAAGTGATGTTTTTTTTTTTTTTTTTTTTTGCTGTTTGATTGCCCTTTTGCTATTGCTATTGTGTTTTGCTAAGAAGTTAAATCTAGCACTTATAAATATATTATATATTATATATTACTTATAGAGGCATATTATTCAGTAACGTATTTTTGCGGAGTATCATGCTAAATTTTATTTACAGTAATCTTCTCTTTATTTACAAATATGAATTTTTAATTCAACTCTAGGTTAACATAACAAAAGCATTTTCATCATATTACCGAATTATAAAATGTAAAGTGTACAAAACTTCAGTATTTGGTTCAATGGATACGTTACCACCAAAAGCATAATAGTTCATCCTGTAGAGTGCCTAAAAACGTCAGGCAATATATGGAACCATTTCCTTTCTTGATGTCCTTTTGTGGCTAGGTACACTATAGCATGCCTAGGCCTTCCATAGAATGACTAGAATAGCCTCAGACAATGTGTGGAATGTTGATTTAAAATGTTTATTAATCAAATACATTTCTTGGAATACTATTTTTATTTGCCAGTTATCTAAATAATTTAGTCTTTTTCTTTAAATTGTGGATTTTGTTTTATGACTACGATTATCTAAAAGTACATTATTTGTTACATTGCATCGTACTAGGTAAAAAAAAAAATGACGCAAAAGTTGTTTCATATTACGTATGTATGAAAGGGGAAAGAAAATAGGTCTCATGTTGATCAAGATAAATACTAGTACTAAGACAGAATCACGTGACTCAATCAGAGGTTTCGTTGTGATGATCATAGAAAACATAAGTTCATCATATTAATCAAGGCATCAATGCAATTCATTTTATGTTTGAAATATTGACACTCGGTGTTATGGATATAGTCTTGCTGTTGGGTGTTTTTTTATTATGTTGGTTGTTACCTGGTCTAACTGAATGAGAATTAATGAATGTAATAGAATTATATTGTACTGTGGCTTACAATTTTCATTTGATATTTAAATAACGTTCGATTTACATGAACTTGGCAAACAAGGGGGGTGTTACGTCTTAGAGCAGCATGGTGTGAATGTCAAATGGTGTGAATGTCAAATGGTGTGAATGTCACATGGTGTGAATGTTAAATGGTGTGAATGTCAAATGGTGTGAATGGCAAATGGTGTGAATGGCAAATGGTGTGAATGTCAAATGGTGTGAATGTCAAATGGTGTGAATGGCAAATGGTGTGAATGGCAAATGGTGTGAATGGCAAATGGTGTGAATGTCAAATGGTGTGAATGGCAAATGGTGTGAATGGCAAATGGTGTGAATGGCAAATGGTGTGAATGTCAAATGGTGTGAATGACAAATGGTGTGAATGTCAAATGGTGTGAATTAGGATATTGAATGAAAGAAAGAGGAAGCCGAAAACTATGGACATGAAGAGAGTAGAAACTATTATGTTGACGTTCTTTGTACTACTATTCAAGTGTTTCTAAATTAGAACCTGAGAGTATTTGCTTACTTTTGAAGAGTCTTGTATCATAACAAGTAATGGACGGGCCTGCTATTGAAAGAGGTTCTAACTAAGGCAAAAGACAGAGAAGAATGGAGAAAGACGGTGCCCTAACGGTCCGACTAATGGATAGATGATGATGATGTTGACACCCGATTATTATGAACCTATCGAAACTGAGCTTAATAATCAACTCAGTGGCCGCCATTTTACAGAAAAGAAATGATGTTAAAAAATTATAATAAGTTATATTCTCATTTAAGTTCTTGTTATCTTATGTAATTGACTTTAAGTCAATCCAGATTTTTTAAAAAAGAATAACATTACCTAATAAACAACTTTTTTTTTCCACCCAAAACTAGTGGAAGAAAATGTCAGACATGGAGTTGCAAACTTTGGTATTGCTGAAATGACAGACAGTTGTAAAATGTCACTTCGTCTGAGAAACTTACAATGAATATTGTAATTCATTTTACAGCTTCTGATTTACTAACAATTTTCATGAACTACTTTGTAAGTCAAGTTTTGAAACGCTCATTTTGTCTTCTTTATATTTTCTTTCCTCCTTTGTAAGACTTTGTCTATTGTCCTCCAAAGGATTTGAAGGTTTCTAGTAAGCCTCAGTGGTTCTCACTGCGTTTTGTTTCCTCGACATAAGATACTAGACTTAGAAAAGACTATAAGGCAGAGTTGGGAAATGTAACAATAAAAGACACACAAACAGACTCTGTGGCAGACGAGATTTTCCCTCACTTCAAAGGTAGATGTTTATTTTAAATCCCCTTTCGTTCTATACGTTCAGACATCTAGGTGGAGCAGCGTTCTATTGAGTTTATATTTGAAGTGAAGAAATTAGTCAAAATATTTTAAAATAAGCGCCAGAGGCGTAGCGAGAGTGGGGGGAGGAATGGGGAGAATTTGAAAATCCCCCCCAAATGAGTGTTTTTTTACATTAAATATTACGCAAAATGCAGGGGACCCCAAAAATGTCAAGGCCCCCCCCCCACCGGGCCCCCAAATGGTGGCAAATTCCTAGATATGTGCGGACAAGACACAGTCTCTAAGACTCTTTATGAATTACTTAGATCCTCTTTTGCTGTTACATGTAGGCAGTTTTGCCCTTTCAATGTTTCGGCATCACTTAATTTTTCATTTTATTCTTCTTAGAAGAAACGAAACAATTTTATATTTAATAATTTATATTACTATTGTAAATAACGATTCATTGATTTCAAGAATTATTGGTTATTGAAAAATAAAAATTGAAATTGTACTTAGACATGGGCCTGCGAAGATATTTTTAGTCTTAAATCCTGTTGTTCAATTGTTGTTGTTTTTTTTCATTCATTAATATTTCATTTTTAGATCTCTTTCTAAATAAGATAAGTTTTACTTTGCCTAATGCAGAACTAATCATTCGTTATAATGTCTAGGCAAAGTAAGACATGGAGGGAGAATCGTTTAAAACCATCGCATAAGAACGTCTGGTAACAGAGGCAGCAGAGGCAGCAAAATGCTTGCAATTTATGGATGTGCCTTCGTTTAGGAAATTCTCCATTGTTTCATTGAGAAGTCATTGTTCTCTGATGTAAATTATTAGATTTATCTATATTATACATACATATGTATATATACATATATATATAGTTTTCAGAATCTTTACAGATGGTATTGTTGTATCAACTCTAGAGTTCTAGTGTTTTTTTTTGTTGTTTTTCAACCCTAGAAACACACAGTCACTCGTTGTGCCAGTACCTTTAAGGCATCAACAGTGACTTTGTGACTTTGTATTTATACAAAATGTAAAATAAAGATGAGACGGGAAAGGAGAAGGCTACTGTGAGTACACACGCGCTGTATTTAAGAACTTACCACAGCAATAATGTTGTTCATTTGAGGGGAAATTGGTTGAGACGAGAAAGATTGATACGTGTATTGGTTAATTCCCCTTTACTTTAGCGTTCAACTATTTACCATTGTCTTTGGCGTTGAGATAAATATCAATAAATACATGCATTTGTTATTTATGAATGCATACACCGAATGTGTTGACTCTCTCTCTCTCTCTCTTTATATCTCTCTCTCTCGCTTTTTCTTTGCAATGTTTTTTTAACCTAATTTGTGTTTTCCACGTTTCGGATGTTCCTTCTGACTTGAAGATTATTAAAGCTTACACAAACCTCTTGCCGGACTGTGGGGGTGTCACTTGACAGTGGGGAGGGTTCGAAACCTGGACCCTCCAGACTACAGCCCAAAACGCATACGACACAACAAGGCAGCTTTCCTAATATCATACGTTTTTTTTTAACCAACTCAATAATCTCTATTAAAATCTATGTTTTTATAATCAACTCAATAATTTCTATTAAAATCTATGTTTTTATAATCATGTAGCGATACATTTCTGTTCTTTTTTTTTCTTTTTCCCCGTCGCTTTCCTAGAAAAAAGAAAAATCAAAGGAAGACAATGGGAGAGCTCTCCATTAAAAGAAGTAATCCATTAGAATAGTCCATTTCCGTTGACTGATAAGCGCAGTGTCGCGAGGGAATCCCTTACAGTACGTCAGGAACAAAGTTTTTGTCCCGAGCAACGCCTAAACACTAGATCTTGTTTATGAGGCAGCACTGAGGTCGGTAGGGCTATAAATCATTGGTAGCAGTGTCAGGCGTAACGTTTGGAGTGAGAAATGGCCGGGGGGAGGGGGAGGTAATACATGGAGTAAGTAGGTGTGTTTATATGTAGGTCATGATGTCATCGTTGTTCGACTGCTGATACAAAAAAAAATATTATTTTATTGTCAGAGTGGCTGATTGTTTCCTAGGCCTATTCCTTGGTAGCTGCTGAGTGCATTTGTATTGGAAACTGAAAGATCACTGATGTAGTTTAATAATTTTAAAAATGCCACATATTTCTTCAATTAATGTATGCTCCTAAAAAGCCACGGGAACATTATTCAGTTATGGATCAATACTTCCGGTCATTTAGATAGTTCAGTGGTTGGTTCCCACTGCAGACACAAATAGATAGATAGATAGATAGATAGATAGATAGATAGATAGATAGATAGATAGATAGATAGATAGATAGATAGATAGATAGATAGATAGAAACTAGGTCCAGTATTCTACAGCAATCTATTCTAGACTTCTGCCTTTTGAAGTCTGGATCTCTATCACCAATTTTTATACTCAGTAGATTTTGTTTTTCTATGGGAAAGGAAATAGAGTGGGGTAATAACTTTCTTTTTTTAATAATCTATCATTCATTAGTAATTAAGAGCAAAGTTATCTCTCTTTGAACGATCATCAGCTACAAATAGGAGGAATTGTCTTTTTACAAACAAAAATATTTGTTGCTTGTTTCTGTCTCGCTTGTCTGTCCTCTTCAACTTTCCAACCAGTCCTTATTAGCTTCAACTTTCCAACCAGTCCTTAATAGCTTCAACTACGACAGACAACCTTGTGATTTCATCAGAATCCATTCAGGCTACACAACCAATCCATCCGCTCCCCATTTCTCATGATTGCATCAGAAACTCGAACACACACACTCTATAATAACCCCTCCAGACAGATAGGGGATCTGGAGGAGTGCTAAAGTTCCCACCGCGGGGTCCTGGGAGTAGCCCTGGCGCTAAGCGTTTTTTCCGTCCTAAGCTTTAGAAATTCATTATCACGGCATCTATTCATCCTAGTCACACACAAAAAAATACGCAAGTCAAATTAAGTTTAAATTTGCCAGGGTCTTTCAAGACACGTACAGCGTACGCACGTTTGAGATGGGCGTGATCGCCTTAAGATAATGTACGAGTTAAGTAAAACGTATTGAATTGATTTGTGGTGTTTGAAAAAAAAAACACGAAAAACTACGTTTCTATTCTCTGTTTGCTGCAAGGCACCACTCAAGCAAAATTTTAGAACCCTCGACAAAAAACCAACAACAGTTCATCACAGTTGCAAGGGGACTAGAGCTAGTGTTCAAGCGAACAAGATCAAAACGCTCGTCCGACGTGGTCGATCATTTCTGGACAAGGACAGGGGGGAGACGGGGGATCTAAGTTTTGTTTAATAAGGAATAATGAGCAGAAGATTGCGCTGGCACGCGGATATCATATGTAGTCCATGGAAACCAGATCTTTTTTATCACTGCTGTGACGTATTTCCTGTCAAGTGATGTTCTGTTTGCATATTTCTCAACTGTTCATTTTGGGTGTTGTTTCTTTTTTTTTTTTTTTTGGGCGGGAAAAGAAGCACAAAATATAAGGATGCTGCGTCAAACTGATAATACATTGAGGCTGGGTTTAGAATTTTGATTTTTTTTCTGGGTCTTTCTATATGGCAGGTGCGTGCGTGCGTTTGTTTCAGATAAGAAGATTCGCTCGTTGCCAAGATTATATATTTCACACACTCTCAAAAACACACACACAGAAGTGTAAAATCTTATTACCAAACAACATCTGTTTCTCAATGAAGAAAAAAAGAATGTGTGGTTAAAAGGATTAAATTGTTACAAAAATTTTGGCATGCCAAACGTTTTTACAAAGCTTATATCAACTCACTTTGTCTGTCTGTTTGTCTGCTAAAAGTTTGTACACGTTATTTATCCCACACCCAATCTCGGATCAGGCTGAAATTTTGAACAATTATTTCTTTTACCTGACAAAACAAGAATCATTAAAAAAAAATCAGTTATTTAATTCTGATGGTATTTAATTATTTGGTTAGGTATCGAACAAGGAAAAATTGTACTTCACTGATATAGTGGTATATGTTGAAATAGTCCCCTTTATACTTTGCTTTAAAGTTTGAAACTAACAATAGATGAAACCTTCTATTTTCATAAGCACTTCTCTGGTACAGTGGTTAGTGTGTTTGCTTGAAAACACTAGAGCCATCGAGTTTTAATCCAGGTCGTTCAATTTTTGTCTATTTATTTTTAATAAATGCATTTAAAAGCGATTCCGGTGATATTCACACAGATGTTCCCTTCTTTCTCCCCCACCCTTTTCCCAACTCGTCCAGACAAGTCCTAGGATCATAGCGTCATGAGGAAGCTAAGGGCTGGACTTTGCGAGAAACAAAAACATTGGTACAAATATTTCTAATCGCACAGATTTATTGTTGGTGGTCTAGAACAGGGGTGGGCAACTTTTTTCCATCGAGGTCCGCATTAAAAAAAATGTTGGGAATGGGGCGCATATATGTATATAAAATATGTAATTACAAATCAGAAAAATACGCTAGGTAACTGTGTATAATATCTTTTAATTCGTATATAATGTTTCATACATTTAGATTTTTTTTCACTCCCAATTGAGGAATTAAAACAAAAGCCATTTCTGAAATTACGAAAAAAAAAATAGATCTATATTCTTTTTTTACATCACAACCACAAACGTACAGTTGTACTTTATATGAAATATTTAACAGTTTACACTCGTACATAATGATCCGGAACTGGCTTACTAGTTGTTATCCTCGAGACTGCTGTCAAATTACAGTCAGTCAGCATTGACCTGTGATTACACTTGTTTATTTACTATGAAGAATAACAAATATTTGTTCACAGATGTATGTGGAGCCAAAGAATGTGAAGTTATTTTTAGAATGTTGAACTACAGCTTCTGGCACCAATAAAAGTATCGCGGAAGAACTGACTGAAACTTCTCTAGTAGGTCATATTTGGCTTGGAGGTCTGACCTCTGGAGCCGAATCAACTTCTCCACTAAATGGTGAGCTGAGGGTATTGAAGACTGGTTCCAAGTTCTTGACGTCTTAAAATTTGCTTTTGAATTCACAATCAAGGAATCCAAATAAGTCTTGTACTTTTCAATCACTTCACTTAAACTAGTTTCACCTTTCATCAAAGGAAAATGACAAAACTTGTTTTCAAATGCTTGCCTGGAAAGATGGGATGGATTTGTTTGAGAAGATTTAACATGTACATACATTGCATGTGGAAACATGCCTTCCTCTCTTTAGTACAAATATTAGTCACAATCAATGTCTTTCAAGAACCATAGTTTCTTCCTTAAGATCCCATATTCTTCTCAATACCATCTTGTCCATGCTAGGCCAGCGGATGATACTGCGGTACCGAACATCGGATTGTTTTGTTTCCAAATTTTAAGTACTTCTAGGAACTATCTGTGCTTCACCGAGTTGAATGTAACACGTTTGATTTCTTTTGTATAGTGATAAACACAATGTGTTTGATATTCAATGAAGCTTTGAGAAAAGTTTCCCGTTAAGAATTTATGGTTGGGATATTGTTTTATTTTTCTCAGTCAAAGCACGGGCTCCATCAGTTGTTACACTTGCCATCTTGTTCCAAGCCAACCCAGCACTTTCAACACATTTCTTCATAACATTAAATAAATACTGGCTTTAGTTTGTGTCTTTAACTGTTTTGAAATATTGCCAATAAGAATAATCTTCGTTTAATTTAAACTCTTTAGAATGACATGTAGAGACAATGTTTCTTTAGCCTCTTCCTCATAAGTGATAAAAATCAGAATTTTCTAAAATGAATATAGATATTCAGAATTATTTAGTTTTAAGTATATTTGCATTTTAGATGTTTAACCTGTGTGCACACATGATTTCTTTAGGTGTATGCGGGCCGCTTCAAAGACTCTGGCGGGCCGCATGTGGCCGGCGGGTAGTAATTTTCCCACCCCTGGTCTAGAATCTAGAACTATTTCATATTTAACTACATGACTGATCCAAATTAATTGATACAACTATGCTTATTATAATCTTTGTTTTTTTTTAAAGTATTTTAAACAAATATTTTCTTATTTTTCTATCTGTTCAGTGTTGCCTACATACATAAGAGGAAAAAGTTTTTTAATGTATTAGAGAATAATTTTTAATTTCGATAGAATGTTCTGTTTTAAACTATCACATTAACATGGCTATAAAAATCCAGAGTTTCAACTCTGTTGAGTAATAAGACTTGAATGGTCTTTGGTCTTAAAGGTCAATTACTAAATGCTCCACTTTGAAATGCATCTGTCCATCTTCCCGCCTTCACCGGTTCACCCTCTAGTCGTTTCATTCGCTTTTGGAGGAAAAGAAAAAAAAAAGTTATTTAAGCAGACGTGAAGGGATTCCAAGCTTAACGTGAATCCTTAAAATTCCTTCTCTTAAGATAGCAAACGATAAAGGGAGGCTATAAAAAGTGTAGATTACACCCTACATGTTATATATATTTATTGCTTTTTTTTTTTAAAGAAATGAAAGTTTGTTTTTAGACAGTGTCTCCATCTTCTTATGTCATATATCCTTTCTAGTTGTGCTCAGAATGATTTTGTAAAACTATTAGTGTATATATACAGACAAGTGTAGTACGTTCAAGCTGAAGTTTAAAGTTGAGACACCTAAATTTGCGTTTATCTCTGAGAGTACTTCAGACAAGCCACATATATATACAACCGAGCACGTGATCAGTGGGCACAGATGACACAGGCCAACGCTATGTAATTTGCTAACCGTGACGAAGGGCGACGCTTCAAGAAACCACTATAATCTGAACACTCCATGTGCAAGTCACTCACGATATGATCATTTGATAGTCCATAAGATTGTTCGATTGTTTTCAAGAAGGCCCTCGGGGACTCTACATAACGAGCGTAGGTGTCAGAGTCAAGACCGATTCAGATTCAGTCCGATCCTGTGAGTTCAGTGTGAAGTCGTTCCGACATGGTACGATTCAGTACGAGTCCAGGACGAGACAGAAAGGCCAGTTGAGTTTTGTACAGCAGCACTGAGTTGATACCACAGTACGGTCTATTCAAGGGGAATCATTTGTACAGTCGTGTTGCCAATTGTACAGTATTGGGTGGGAATTGATTTGACGTTCAAGTATTAAAATATGTGTGTAAGTGCAGGATGTAGCTGCAACATTTTATGCTTTGTTCAAGTTCAACACATAAACATGTAAATTGTTTTGAGTGCCATGTATACTAAGGGAATACCGAGAAATACTCTTGCCTATCAAGTCTGGTCAAGTTTTATCTCAGCAGCCATTGCTGTTAACGGAATCCTGGAAGTTGTGAGGCCTTGTCCAATGTACGCACCTAACTTTTCAAATTATTTATGTTTGGTAAGCTAATATGTCACACTAAATGGAGTACCAAACTGTACGTTCTGGAAAGTCTGTGAGAAAACAAGATGAAACTGGCAAACATATTTTAATGTCAAGTTTTTTTTATTTTTAGCTTTCATTCATAGGCCAAGTTCTATAAAGGGTTCAATACATTTTCAGATGGATGTTTCTCATAAGATAATAGTGTAGTGTAGACTACATTTATTTCTTGCTACACTGAGAATTTAAACTCTAAACAATTGTTTACTTTGTTGCAGTAGTTACTTAAAGTTTACCAATACATCGAATAGATTGCAAAGATAAACAAGAATTTAGGTATCCGAACTTTAAAAGAGATTTGAACTCGCGACATTTGTTTCAATCTGATAGTAATTCACTAGTGTCAGGCATTACAATTATGCCGTGAGACATATTTTTGTGCGTAGTTTGATTATTAAACGGGTTTATTTTGTTTGCTCAGTATTATGAGTGACAAAGTCAACAATTTAAATCATTAATGAATACGAGAGATTTGATCAACGCATGGATAAGCGTAGGAACAAGTGCACATTTCAAGATAAGAGGTGATAAAGATTCTAAAAATAGAAAGTTCAAAAGGTCATGGTTACAACACAATCCGGTGCAGCAGTCGACAACACGTTAGGATAAAATAGAGTTGAGGGCTGAGGGGGGCCGGGTAGGGCGAGACCAATCGTTAGAGAAGCCCTCAACACTGACCTGCGACGTCGCAACCTGTGGTCAGTTTAGACCAATAACTCGTTGCCACGTCACAAGTCCGACGTCACAATAGGTGGGTAATGCAAATACTCTAATATAAATGTAGCAGAATTTTCAGTCTTTGCAACAAAAAAAAAAAAAAAAGACCGTCTTAACCTCTCTCCCCTTTCTTTGCCAGCATGTTGCAATCCCTTTTGCATATTGCGAGCCTCACAATTTGAGAATCGCTGCAAACTATGACACATTTTGAACCCCCGGACCTGACAGTCAAATAACTAAAGAACTCAACTTTTGAGACCCGGGATAAATGAATAATTTGATGCTTAATAAAAATTGACATGTAGAGAAAATTGGAGGGGTGGGGGATGACAAGGGAGGTGGGAAAGTTTCAGGAAAAACTGTAAAAGTTTCAAATGTTGCTCTTCTCTAGTTCTCTTTCCCTGGCAACATTCAAGACATGCCATCGTCTAATGGATGAAGTGATATGTACCAAGGGAGGCCATTGTCGAATAATTTGTTATAGGGGAGAGAAGAGACCCATTTTGACATGTCAATTACCAAACTTTCTTTTTTTTTTCTTTCTTTTCTCTCTCTCTTTCTCTTTTTCTCTCTCTTTAAATTATTTCATCTCTTCTGTCTGTATCTCCCTTTCTCCCTCTTCTCTCTCTCAACCCCCCTCTGTGTGTGTGTGTGTGTGTGTTATCCTGCACAAACACACACACTCATTAATTGTGACTATAAATCGAGTTGGCAACAGTTATCTTTCAAAATAGCGTCTTTGACAATCTCTGTCAATCTTGCTCTTTTTTCTTACACTTTCTTTCTAGCCCCCATATTTCTCCACACTGCTTCCTCTTCTTTTTCTATGTTATTTTATTGTATTGTTTAAATAATGTAACCCATATCTTAACAAGAAAAACATTTTTTAAAAAAAGACAAAGAGAAGATTTCTGTATTTAATAACCCTGAAAGTTCCCTAAAGGAATTTTAAAAATTTCAGTTGGACCTATTTCTATCAAATATTTTCAACCGCCCATTTTGTCCGAGAACTGAAAAGTCAATTACGTTCAAACCGTTGGCCAAAAAAAAAACCTAAACTTACCTTAGTACACTCTTGCTTTGTGGCCGGCCCTTTCGGGTCGTTCTCGCTGCCATCTTGGTGGCGTTGTCCTGTGGTGCTGCCGGCGTGTCCTCCCGTGGAATGGCTGTTTTGGTTACCTCCGCTGAAGGTGGTAGTGTGCGGATGGTGCTCTATAGTCTCTGTGTGGTCCGAGGGCACCATGATATCATCAGGAACCAGAGGACCAGCACGGAAAACGGGACTTCATCTTTCATTCAAAACCCTGAAACAATCACAAGTAAAACGAGCACTTATTCACCATGAGAGACTTCAAAGATCTAATTATAGTCTTGTTCTCTTTGAATGTGTTTTTACTCTATTTAAAAATATTAATGTTGTTTGACTTCTTCTTCTTCGATAGATTCGTTTTTTGGACATATTTCAGCGCCCAGATTCAGGGATTGTCCAATGCTATTTGTCCTGCCTCTCAGTTGGAGGCTTGATTCAAAGGAGTGCTAGGAACTTAATGTGAAACTATTTCAGAAGCACTAAGGGAAAACCTTGATCTAGTCACTTGTTATGGAGAGTGTGGGTGTGTGTGTTTCTATGGTAACGGTTGGAAGAGGTTAGCGATTGGTTGTGAATGATGCAAGATTGGTGGCATTGTCCTCATTGCTTTTAGTTAGGACAGATCACTCCAGTACGTGACACTGAAAGGTTGTGTTATTGTAGTGAGTTAGATTTTGTTAAGAAATATTATTACTGAAGTCTGGTACATTCATTTTATCTCATCAACATGATCAACATCTCATCAACATGATTTCGTCTATGTTATAATAAAAGTTTTATTAGTTAAGATATATTATGCCTACAGCAGTTTAGTTGTCTACCAGAAGTTTGGTACTACAAGTCAATGACCGGCAACAACATTGCTAACCCTAAGTGATATGTGGCTAAGAGGCATACACCTCTTGGGGGCTTGATCTCGAAACCCGACTTGAGCTGTGTTTGCTGAGTACCTAAAGACAGCACGGAAACCTCCCCCCCCCCCCCCGCCCCACTGGTCCACAAAAGAGATTGAACCAGAGCGCACTGGGCATGATATAAGCACGAAAGATGAGCTTTAAAAAATGTCGCTTGATCTGACTTTGCACCAAATGGAAAAAAGTTTTGCAACTCCTTTCTAGATGATATCTCAAATAAAGAAAAATTATGGAATGAGGACTGCTTTCTAGATGATAACTCAAATAAAAAAGTTTTGGAATGAGGACTACTTTCTAGATGATAACTCAAATAAAAAAAAGTTTTGGAGTGAGGACTACTTTCTAGATGATAACTCAAATAAAAATGTTTTGGAATGAGGACTGCTTTCTAGATGATAACTCAAATAAAAAAGTTTTGGAATGAGGACTACTTTCTAGATGATACCTCAAATAAAAAAAAGTTTTGGAATGAGGACTACTTTCTAGATGATAACTCAAATAAAAATGTTTTGGAATGAGGACTGCTTTCTAGATGATAACTCAAATAAAAAAAAGTTTTGGAATGAGGACTGCTTTCTAGATGATAACTCAAATAAAGAAAAATTATGGAATGAGGACTGCTTTCTAGATGATAACTCAAATAAAGAAAAATTATGGAATGAGGACTGCTTTCTAGATGATAACTCAAATAAAAAAGTTTTGGAATGAGGACTACTTTCTAGATGATAACTCAAATAAAAAAAAGTTTTGGAGTGAGGACTACTTTCTAGATGATAACTCAAATAAAAATGTTTTGGAATGAGGACTGCTTTCTAGATGATAACTCAAATAAAAAAGTTTTGGAATGAGGACTACTTTCTAGATGATACCTCAAATAAAAAAAAGTTTTGGAATGAGGACTACTTTCTAGATGATAACTCAAATAAAAATGTTTTGGAATGAGGACTGCTTTCTACATGATAACTCAAATAAAAAAAAGTTTTGGAATGAGGACTGCTTTCTAGATGATAACTCAAATAAAAAAAAGTTTTGGAATGAGGACTGCTTTCTAGATGATAACTCAAATAAAAAAAAGTTACTTTCTAGATGATAACTCAAATAAAAAAGTTTTGGAATGAGGACTGCTTTCTACATGATAACTCAAATAAAAAAGTTTTGGAATGAGGACTACTTTCTAGATGATAACTCAAATAAAAAAGTTTTGGAATAAGGACTAATTTCTACATGATAACTCAAATAAAAAAAAGTTTTGGAATGAGGACTACTTTCTACATAATAACTCAAATAAAAAAGTTTTGGAATGAGGACTACTTTCTAGATGATAACTCAAATAAAAAAGTTTTGGAATGAGGACTACTTTCTAGATGAAAACTCAAATAAAAAAGTTTTGGAGTGAGGACTACTTTCTACATGATAACTCAAATAAAAAAGTTTTGGAATGAGGACTGCTTTCTAGATGATAACTCAAATAAAAAAGTTTTGGAATGAGGACTACTTTCTACATGATATCTCAAATAAAATTACGTTTCTACGATATAAAACATTTTCAGTTCTGGTTGTGTTTCCAATTTCCCACTCACTTATGAAATCTCATAGTCTTGTTGGTATTACCACCTAGCGAGTCTTGCTTGGTTGTTGGTATTACCACCAAGAGAGTCTTGCTTGGTTGTTGGTATTACCACCTAGAGAGTCTTGTTGGTATTACCACCTAACGAGTCTTACCTACCACCTAACGAGTCTTGCCTACCACCTAACGAGTCTTACCTACCACCTAACGAGTCTTGCCTACCACCTAACGAGTCTTACCTACCACCTAACGAGTCTTACCTATCACCTAACGAGTCTTGCCTACCACCTAACGAGTCTTGCCTACCACCTAACGAGTCTTGCCTACCACCTAACGAGTCTTACCTACCACCTAACGAGTCTTGCCTACCACCTAACGAGTCTTGCCTACCACCTAACGAGTCTTACCTACCACCTAACGAGTCTTGCCTATCACCTAACGAGTCTTGCCTATCACCTAACGAGTCTTACCTACCACCTAACGAGTCTTACCTACCACCTAACGAGTCTTGCCTACCACCTAACGAGTCTTGCCTATCACCTAACGAGTCTTGCCTATCACCTAACGAGTCTTGCCTATCACCTAACGAGTCTTACCTACCACCTAACGAGTCTTACCTACCACCTAACGAGTCTTGCCTACCACCTAACGAGTCTTGCCTATCACCTAACGAGTCTTACCTACCACCTAACGAGTCTTACCTACCACCTAACGAGTCTTGCCTACCACCTAACGAGTCTTGCCTACCACCTAACGAGTCTTACCTACCACCTAACGAGTCTTACCTACCACCTAACGAGTCTTGCCTACCACCTAACGAGTCTTGCCTATCACTTAATGGAGATGAATGATTCTTCATAAGAGTAAAAAGTACACGTATTACTTTCGATAAAAGCAAAGAGCAGCAACCCATGTTTTCTAGACTAGAGTAAAGAAATAGAGAAAGATGTGGGTAAGAGATGCGTTACAAAAAACAAACTCTAAACAATTTTGTGCTGCTCCAAAATGTGGTTGAGAAAATTAGATGTGAAAATAATTAGAACTTTGCCAACGTTCCGTCATTGCCAAGGGGAAATAACAACTTTCTTTATGAGATAGGAGGAGTTATCTGAATGGGCAGCCATGGTCTTCGCTTAGCGTCTTATTCCAAGCTATATTGTTACCGTTGATAACCTTTCTCCCCCCCCCCACCAAACCTCACCAGACCACCTTCTCCCCCTCTGCTCATTTCATCTCTTTGACGATCACACTCAACCAATCAATCAACTGGATCATGTGAAAGGCAGTTCGGGAAGGGGATGGCGCGAGGGTGCTCTTTCTCCCTCCTGGCTTTAGAATTGGTTTAGCGAACAGCAAAGAGAAGTGAAGTTTCGGTCAGTATGGTAAATATTGGGTCTTTTTTTGGCGCGAAATCTGAGCAGCTTCAGTCTAAGCAGCTACTCTATTGACGCGTGAGGATAGAGCTGACCGGTCAGTAGGGTGAGCTGGACAGTGGCTAGAATGAGACACTTTTATTGAACCTGTTTGTATCTGAACTGATACATTTAAGAAACACATTCGTTAATGGTGTTATCATTATGTGGGTTTATGAATAGGTCTTTTCTGTTTCTGTCTCTTTGTTTTTTTAATTATCTCTCTCTCCCTCTCTCTCTCCCTCTCTCTCTCCCTCTCTCTCTCCCTCTCTCTCTCTCTCTTTCTCTCTCTCTCTCTCTCTTTCTCTATCTCTCTCTATCTCTATCCCTCTCTCTCCCTCTCTCTCTCCCTCTCTTTCTCTCTCTCTCTCTCTCTATCTTTCTCAATCTCTCTCTATATCTATCCCTCTCTATCTCTCTTAAACACTATCTATCTCTCTCTATCTCTATCTCTCTCTCTATCTCTCTATCTATCTATCTATCTATCTATCTATCTATCTATCTATCTATCTATCTATCTATCTATCTATCTATCTATTTGTCTAGCAACCTGTCTGCCTGTCTATCTAAATCTTTAATAGTAAATATGAATTACATTGTAAAAATCAGTTTTCGAAAAATAATCAATCTATAAGTATTCTTGTTCTACTATACCGTACAGCGCGTCCTATTTGTTAATAATATTTCTAAAAGGCAGAGTGGCTTGAAGGCAGAGTCCCACATGACCAACAAATATTACATGAATCATACCCATAGCACCGGGGTGGGGGAGGGGGAGTTCTTTTTGTTCCATTTCTGTTACGATTGCCGAGTTCATGTATAGTCTAATGAAAATGTTTCTGAGTCCATTTGAGATATTTGCATTATGTCTAGTGAGGTATCTGATCTCTAAAATATCTTATTGGCTTTAATGGACGATCAGATATGATTTGCAAGTTTTGATGACTTTCAACCAGTAACCAGTTTAAGTAGAGTTTTAAGCCACTAGATCTATAAACTATCTGAAGACCACGATTTGGTTTGGTTTTGAACATTGTTTGGCAGGCCAGGTTTTATTTTTACAAAAGAAATTTAAAACGCATTGATTTGAGTATTTCGTGTAAGTTGGCCCCTATAAGCGACAAGAGAGTAAGAATCACTGGTTTTAAGTCTAGACCATGAACTGAGTGAAATCCCTGATTGTAAAGAAATAAAAATCCGATGTCTTAGTCACGGCGTGTCTGTGTCTGTTCATTTCTGAACATAAAGTACTTACTGTCTTTCAAGAAGAAATCTAACAACAGACTTTTTCTGTCCTGAACTTGAGAATGCATCTACGTGCTATTAAGACTACTTATGATTGCAGTAAAAACAGAGATAAGTTCAATGTGTTGTTTGTTTTACTGTACACGAAGAGACAATTAGACTTCATTTAGAAAAAAAAATGCTTTTAGGACTCTAAGACAAATGTAAGACACAGAATGATAGACTTCGTAATTCTTTACCTGTGTTCTATATTGAAACAGCAAGTTTGTGCGATAGGACTCAGGTTTCTTTAAGAATTAACAAGCTAAAAGTAAAAACGTTTAAAAAAAAAAAAATAAAGAGCTTATCTAAGAGGAAGAACTACACATTTACAACTATATCTCTAAATTATGAAGAATGTATTTCTTTTTCGATATCAAACAAAATCATTTATTGACAATAATTAATTGAATAATTGATTAATTTTTAAATTGATTCATGTTTTGTTTGGTAAAATAAAGAAATGTGGAAAGTTTCAAAGTTTCAGCTTGAATGAGAATTAACGTCTTCAAAGTTTGAGCAAGACTCATGAATGAAAATGACGCGATATGTCTCCGAGGCACGTCTCATGAAGGACAAGCTTGAAGTCTTCAGGACAAGATTTGCATTCAGTGAGGAAATTAATACGACCTTGTCATTGAAAACTGCAAGGTAAAATCAGTGGCGTAGGTAGGGTGGGAAGAAGAGTGTGGAGAATTCGAAAATCCAAATGAGTGTTTTTTACATTAAAAATTAAATATTACGCAAAATGCAGGGACCCCCAAAGAGGTCAATCCCCCCGGGTCCCCAAACGATGGAAAATTCCTAGCTACGCCCCTGGGCAAAATAAGATAAAAACTCTAGCAAACTTCGTATTTTGATTTAATTAAATTTTAACCACCGAATTCTCTATTTTTATTTTGTAAATTTGTTAGTAGTTGCAGTTACTTTGGACTTATTTGTAAGCCCTACTGTGCTGAGCAATTGGAAACGAAAGTATTTAAACATGTGTGGGGAATAAACTAACGTCTCAGTAGAAATGATGAGTTGATGGTGAATACAGTCGACTTTGACTCAGACTAAAACTGCTTTATCGATTCTTCCTAGAAAGGTGTTGTTTTGAAGTGCAGATGATCTAATGGTAATGAATGGTTCTACACAATATATCGAGAGTATCGTCCTACGAAAATTAAATTAACTTCGACAGCTAGTAAGAATTTCAGTCAATGTGTTCTGGTCACAAACAAGAGGAAGTCAGACTTACTAGTTACGAAAGACCCGGTCCAATTTGGATTGATGAAGTAATAGCAAGATTATAATTGTAGGTATTGTACTATTATTATGTTATAGAGTATATGTGAAGCTTGATAAATGTTACAACTTGATAGTGTAAGATAAATTTAGTTTATGGTCAGTATAACTTCGTGCACAAACACATGGAAAGTCAACGAAATATGATTTTAAAAAATTCATAAAAGTTTTTTTGATTTCTTTTCTAAATACAAAACGAACACGCAAAGAATCCAACTCTTGGACACAAAGACAAAATGTAAATGTAAAAAAACTATTTCAGGAACATTTTGAATTCAGTTTGAACATGGAAACAGAAACTTGGATGAGGAAACTTCTCGCCAGACTGTGTGAGTGTTCTCGCCAGACTGTGAGTGTTGTTCATCTCCATGCAACTGTTTCTAGAACTGCTAATAAATGAAAGATTAACAAGAAGCTGACAACACGAGAGGAGAAACAAAGAGAAAATGGAAAAAACATTACATTTAAAAGCAAGGTTGGGAGAGAGAGAGAGAGAGAGAGAGAGAGAGAGAGAGAGAGAGAGAAACAAAGAGAAAGAACGAAAAAGGGTAGAGATGTTGTAAAGAAAAAAAAGAAATCTTTTATTGACATCTAAATCAGTTTTCCATCTAACAAATTAATTTTAATTGAACGTCTTAATTTTCTGTAACTTGAAAAAAAAAATTGATTCGAAGACAGATACACACACACACACAAAATGGATTTAATTCTTGAAGAAAAGATCACGTGGCCGTCTGTTTCATTTCAACAGAACTGAGAGACCTGAAGAAGTTATCACAGAAACAGATCAGACAGTGAACTAAAGACTCTAGTATATGGAATATACAAAGGAATACCCACAGAATGTCTACTTTAGCATGCAGGGACAGTCTCGGGGTGGACTGTACAATTGCAGCCATGACAAATGAGCTGGTCAGAGCCAAGGAAGAATCGTGTTCCATGGCTGTCCCCAGACTTAATGACGTCATTTCCTGCCGCTAAGTGAATTGGGAGGTTATTATTGATTATTCCGCCCTCTGACCCACCCCGCCCGTCGGTGTTGAAAAGTTATTTTGGCTATTTGCATTTTCATGTCCTTTTTTTTTTTTGTTTATTACATGATCATCTTCATTTACAAGGCAGTTGAAGTTTCAGGAGGACCAGCAGCCAATGAAACGCTGAACTCAATTAAACGACCTGTAGTTTTGACAAAAAATGTGAATACCAATCAGAACAATGCTTTGAAAAGTATAATGGGGCAACAAAACAAATTTGAGAAAGTGAAACTTGGGCAACATTTCCAACAAAACAGATTTGAGAGATTAAAACGAAGGCAACATTTTTGGTGAACATGGAACATGCTTTTGAGCTCCCTCGTCAGGACATCAAACAGACAAGAGCAGGTAAACCTAAAAATACAAATCTGGTTTTGTCTGGTGCATAAACAACATTGACTGCTTGTCCATTGACATGAATGTGATTCCCTCCCCCCTCCCAATTCTATTATTCCATTGATCATCAATGTTTTGTTTCCAAACAAAGCACAATTCACTTACCACCAGATCGTGCTAGTCTGATTCGTCGGCTAATGGAGATGGACGCTGTTACTTTAATTAGTTTCCATTCTGTTTTATTAAATGAATTAATTATCTCTATTTTTAACCCGGCAAAAAAAATGAAGCGATGGTATGCTAATGAAAGCTCTTTACCAACCATTTGTTTGAATAACATCTTTTCAAATGCGTCTTGTATTCTTTAATACCATAAGGAGATGGAAAGACGCCATTCTCCACTGCTACTAGTGTCATATTGAACAGCTGGAGTAGTCACAAGATATTTGTTTGCTTACTATGAAACAATATCAAATGATTTTCATTTGGATACTTGAACGATATAAGGGCTAGTGTTTTCTAACGCCACTAGTAACAAACGTAGCACTGGACCGTCAAGTTCGCATCATTTCTCAAAGAAATTAATTGAATAGCAAGGAGGACAAAAGAACGTTTCCATGCGCTCATTGAGATGAAATGTCGGTTTAACATTCGTGCAGAGATTAGACAACACCAAGAGGTTGTTACAAGCACCCTCTCTCTCTCTCTCTCTCTCTCTCTCTCTCTCTCTCTCTCTCTCTCTCTCTGTATATATATATATATATACTAGCCAAATGTTACCCGCGGCCCGCGGGTCTTAATTTGCGTATCACTGCCGATATAGTCACTGAGAGTGTTTTATAAACAATTAAACGAAATAATAATGTTATAAGTAAAGCGAATGCGTGAATGTAAAAATAGTATGATTGGAGCTATCTAAATAGCTAATCGACCTAAATCCATTTTTTCAAATAAAAACATTTGCTTGTAGGCCTACATAAATTTGATTAAAATATGAAATGAATAGACTTTATTTTGTATGTTCAAGTGTTAAAGTATAAAGAAGATCTATCATCTTTGAATTAGATATTGAGTTAGAGATAGATCTAGACTAATCTAGAGTTAAATATTGGCTTGGATAGAGTTCATTCTGCGCGTGCGTGGAGGCTTCGCTCTGCGCATGCCTGACCTTTTTTGTTAGATGTACGCGACTCATGAATGGAACTATTATAATGTATGTCAACACGGCTTCGCAGTTATAGCGAACGAATGTATGAAAAATCATTTAGAAAAACAAATTTGAATGTGAATTTGATTAAAATATGAAATGAAGAGACTATAATTGGTATGTTCATGTGTTGAAGTATAAAACTATCTTTACGAAGAGAAGTTCTATCATCTTAGAGTTGAATTAGAGTTTTAGACGAGAGATGTGTAAAATTTCGGTCTTGTCTGATGATAGAATGTACGTCAGAAATTCTAAATTCGCAGATATAAGGAGCGAATTTATATAAATGCTTTTGAAACACAAATTTGAAGGTTACTTTTATTAAATAATGAAATCAATAGACTATATTTTGTATCTTCATGTGTCAAAGAAAACAAACTATCTGTGCAAAGCGAAGTTTTAAAAATTAGATCTAGATCTAGTTCCTTTTGATCTAAACATGCGCTAAACATGGCCTAGATAAATGAAATACTAATACTTTCATAGAGTTGGGCAACTTTTTTTGTGGGTCTTTAGTTTGTTTTAGGGCTACTATACATACGTCACGGTTCCAGTTAGTACCCAAGGAACATTTATGCCAAGTTTTATGAAGGTTGGTCAAACGGTTTAGATTTCTTTGCAGGACATACACCCATACATACAACCGTCTTACTTTCTGCTTTATAGTATAGATAAATATAGTATATATATATATATATATATATATATATATATATGGTTTCAAAGGTTGTCATGGCCAGGGGTGTCAATGGGGTTAAGCTCCCATTGTCTATAAAGTACTCCTAATGGCATGCGTCTCAAATAGCCTCTGACAACTAAGTCCAGCACCTGGCCTGCTCGTGTGGCTTAGATATTAAGCCCTGCTCTTACTAACAGGTGAAGGGGTGAAGGCGGATACCTGGCGCCACAAAACCGGGAGCTTCGGGCAGATGGAGCTCGTCAGCCTAGTAAGGCAGTTCATCTAGGAGAGGGGTACTCTGACTTCAAACCCCCGCTGCCTTGCGGTACTGAGGCTTCAGGAGACAACCTCGAGGAGAAATCAGGAGTGAAGCCCCTTAGGCGTTGGGAGTATCAGCTATGAAATTCCCTCCGGCAGCTTCTGCAACTGAGTTGGTGCCAAATGTAATGCGATGCGTTCCTTTGGATCACATCAGCAAGGTCGAGAGAGGGATCATGACGCATGGGCCACCCATGACCCCTTTATCCAAGGCCCAGGAATGCGCCCTGGAGAGGAAACTCTGGTGCTGCTGCAAAGCGGCCATATATATATATATATATATATATATATATGTATTTTTCACATTCTCGGCTTTGTCTGCATCCTGTGGCATTTTACGTCTCGAGAGACAATCTTTTCTCTTTGCAACTTTTTCTATGACTAAAGAAGCCAATCCTAGAGACAAAGCTGCGGTCACAGGGTGGGCAAAGAAATTACAATTATTTTAATGTACATATTCATTTACATGTGTATATCTTTTATTTGCTATAGTTCTACATAATTGTATTATTCTATTGAAATGTAGTTGATTATAAAGTTGAAAACTTTTAGGTCTGGGTAAAAATTAGGAGATAGTTATTTGTAATGTGAACACCAAATATTATTTGTACAAAAGCCTTGAGGTTCTAAATGATAAAATAATATTATGTTATAACATAGGACCTTATATTACCTTTATGTAACAATCTTGGCATTTCTTTGTCTATTAAAAAAATAGAATGTATTATATAAGCTTTCAGTCCTTAAGTAGTGAACAGAGAGTTTCAGAAACAGCTTGGAAGCCAACCACCATATAAGCCAACCACCATATAAGCCAACCACCATATAAGCCAACCATCATATAAGCCAACCACCATATAAGCCAACCACCATCCAAATCAGTGGATGAAAAATATTTACATTATGCTAGCAACACAAAGTTATCAATGTCTTATTTAGTCAGTGGTGGGCAGGGTCAGCCAAGGCGTCGAGTAATCAAGTCAATGACCCGTGGGTCAACAGATTCGAGTTATAAACGAAGTCAATGCAATCTCTGTATGGTACATCAAGTCCTGGTCAGATCCAGGACAGACTACCACAGCAGGGAGACTTGTTTGGACTGAGACGTTGGTCACTGCAGGGCTCGGAAAACAAAGTTTTGAAGTTAGGCATCTGTTTGTCTTCAATAAATAACAATTAAATAATAATATATACAGAGTCGATTTAAGCAAGTGGACGCCTCAGGGCAGGAGTTTTGTGGAGGCCCCTACACGTTTTCGAAAGCTTGAATCAAATACACTTAGTAATAATAATATTTATTGTGTTAAAAGCAAGCCATATTTTAGCAGAAGTAGAGGACTTGTACATTTAATATCATTCTCCCACATTTTTTAATATTTACATTTTGGTCCAAAATATTATATTTTTTTTGGTTTTGCGCACTGCAGTAAATCCGGAGCTGCCTTCACATAATACGAGCACGCTCTAAGCGGATACTTCTTAACCAAGATAGTGTTGCTAACTGTAAGATTTGAAATGCTGTCGGTAAAAATGCGAAACAAATAGATATCATATACCTAAAAAACGAAAAGTCTTTGATTCGTCGAAATATGGATTTTGTTTCTCTATTGTGGAGTCCTTTTCATTTAGATTCCCTGGGCAGTAGCCCCGCCCCTGCACTCCCTACAATCCGGCCCTGAATAAATATATACTTACACCATACTATGGTGCAGGAATTACTGTGGTGCAGCCGTGCAGGAATTCACATACGTGGGAACAACAATAGCCAGCAACCAAGATTTAGAACTGAACTGACAAAAAGAATAGGAAAGGCTTCTGCATCAATTGCAAAACTCTCCAAGCGCGTGTGGGACAATACCAAATTGACTAGGGCAAACAAAATCCTAGTCTACAATGCCTGCGTTCTGAGCACACTTCTTTAAGGCAGTGAGAGCTGAGCAACTTACATGCGTCAAGAACAAAAATTAAATAGATTCCACCTTACACTACCTGCGACGCATAATGTATATATCAATAGCTACATTTTCAGATATTTAAAATAATTTTGTGTTTAAAATAAGGCTGTGTTAAGAAACGTTGGTTGAAATTAAGTTTGTATTTAAATTATCACTTTGACATATTTGTAAAGACAACTGTGCATAGTGAAGAATCAACTCCCTATAGTACAACGTCCCATTACTATTGTAAATCTGATTAGTTTTGTTTCGAAAAATTTCACATTTTCGCCTATGATGTTACAACAGTGGTTCTCAAACTGAGGTACTCGGACTCGAGTCGACCGAAGGGGGTCCTTAGGGAGAGGAAAATTGTAACAATTGAAATAATTTCATCGATAAAAGGTCGAATGATTTGATTAATAATCAACTCGAGCCTCACTTCTGTGTACAGCTGTTTAGTCTATGACATACTCACTTCTGTGTACAGCTGTTTAGTCTATGACATACGTCTGTGTACTGCTGTTTAGTCTATGACATACTCACTTCTGTGTACTGCTGTTTAGTCTATGACGTACTCACTTCTGTGTACAGCTGTTTAGTCTATGACATACTCACTTCTGTGTACAGCTGTTTAGTCTATGACGTACTCACTTCTGTGTACAGCTGTTTAGTCTATGACGTACTCACTTCTGTGTACTGCTGTTTAGTCTATGACGTACTCACTTCTGTGTACTGCTGTTTAGTCTATGACGTACTCACTTCTGTGTACTGCTGTTTAGTCTATGACGTACTCACTTCTGTGTACTGCTGTTTAGTCTATGACGTACTCACTTCTGTGTACTGCTGTTTAGTCTATGACGTACTCACTTCTGTGTACTGCTGTTTAGTCTATGACGTACTCACTTCTGTGTACTGCTGTTTAGTCTATGACGTAGATGAATCCATACCTATGCAGGAGCAGCGTATTTAATATCCACAAACGAGGAACTTTAACCAATGTGTAAACAAAGGTACCACAAATTCTAGTCACAAAAACATATCCAAATGTATATCTGGCATTATGGGTGATAGTATAGAAGTTGTTGACTGCTTTCCCGTCTTCTTATTTGGTACAAAGCGGATTAATTGCAGAACCTCGTCACAAATAAAAGAATCCGACTCGAGAAGTGTGCCCGTTGAGCTGAGTATGAATACACTCATCAAATCTCATCAACTTCATCCAAGTTTTGATTTTTTTTGTTGAGTGGAATGGGGGGGGGGAATGGGGGAGGCTGGGTTAAATATAAGGTTCATAAAGTTGTGTTTAAGAAAAGTGTACAATAGACACTCCATTGACATCGTTTTTATATTTCTTACATACATATACATTTATGTAGTTTTTTTACTTAGGGGTCCGTGCCAAGTTTTGACTATATAAAGGGGTCACCTGTTAAAAAGTTTGAGAACCTCTGTGTTACAACATTGGCGCTACGACAGAAGTCTGTCATTTACATAGAAATACGACTTGAGGAAGGGAAGTGTGTTTTGGTGTACTGAACGATCCAGTTACTTTCGAAGCTTGCCATACGACCGACATCCGAATCCCATTTGATTGCAATGTCTTCATTTTAGATAAGACTTGAATGTCCAGCAGTTTTGTTTTTTTTCTCTAACTCCACTCCATCTCTATCTGTGTGTGTGTGTGTGTCTCTCTCTCTCTCTGTCAATATATATATATATATATATATATATATATATATATATATATATATATATATATATATATGAATACTTTCTGGTTTTTGAAAGGCAAATCTTATTGGAACTTTCTTTTACTCTAAAATATTGGTTTTTGGTATTCACGGATGTTTTTATACAGAAATCAAAATCAATGTCAAGGTTATTGCAGTTATTTTATTAAACATTTTAATATCTAATTTGTTTGAAAGTAGCTTAAATTTGGTTTTATATTAAAGATTTAGACTTAGCCAACGTTGTCATAAGTATATGTATTGGTATTGTACCACACTAAAAAAAATATCTAGTAAGCCGGTTGACTTTTTAAACCAGACTGACTGAGATAAAATATTACTTCAATCTGTAGCAAAAATGTTGACAATATTTTGAAAAACAAAAGGGGGGAGAAGGCCACCGAGTGTTACCAGTGACTACAGTCTGAATGAAAGAGGAACGCTGGTTAGGGCGTTTCCACTTCGCGCTTGAGTTCTCTTTCCACGCTGCGATAGCACGCTGTGAAGACATCTTGAAATGGAATTTTGCCCCATGTGATGGAAAAAAATATGATGTGATATGTTATGGTGTCACGATGCAATTTAAAATTAGAGGCGAGACATATAAAAAAAACATGTGCTCAGTTCTATGCTTCATCCAGGGCACCGTAGCATTGAGTTACTTTGAAAAGCGACTTTCTTTTTATTTATTTATTGATTTTGTGTTTTTTGTACGCCATTGTATTGCATTGTATGGCATATTTGTGAGGTTCAACTCCATTTGGCTCAATTAAATTGTATCTGAAGTTTTAATAACGTAGTTTTCTTTCATCTATTCTGACGCGTTGGTATGTTCGGTCATAACAAAGCACTTTGGAATATTTTAATTCAAACCCAACTTTAGATAAAGCATTTTTTTTATTCAGTTCAAATAGAAATCAAAAGTTGTCAACTAAATATTTGGTCCTCGAGAGCATCAGTTGGAGTAACACAGAGATAAACAAAATGTAAACCCAGCAGTGTGAACGCAACATAAACAAAATGTGAACCCAGCAGTGTGAACGCAACATAAACAAAATGTGAACCCAGCAGTGTGAACGCAACATAAACAAAATGTAAACCCAGCAGTGTGAACGCAACATAAACAAAATGTGAACCCAGCAGTGTGAACGCAACATAAACAAAATGTGAACCCAGCAGTGTGAACGCAACATAAACAAAATGTGAACCCAGCAGTGTGAACGCAACATAAACAAAATGTAAACCCAGCAGTGTGAACGCAACATAAACAAAATGTGAACCCAGCAGTGTGAACGCAACATAAACAAAATGTAAACCCAGCAGTGTGAACGCAACATAAACAAAATGTAAACCCAGCAGTGTGAACGCAACATAAACAAAATGTAAACCCAGCAGTGTGAACGCAACATAAACAAAGTGTGAACCCAGCAGTGTGAACGCAACATAAACAAAATGTGAACCCAGCAGTGTGAACGCAACATAAACAAAATGTGAACCCAGCAGTGTGAACGCAACATAAACAAAGTGTGAACCCAGCAGTGTGAACGCAACATAAACAAAGTGTGAACCCAGCAGTGTGAACGCAACATAAACAAAGTGTAAACCCAGCAGTGTGAACGCAACATAAACAAAGTGTGAACCCAGCAGTGTGAACGCAACATAAACAAAATGTGAACCCAGCAGTGTGAACGCAACATAAACAAAGTGTGAACCCAGCAGTGTGAACGCAACATAAACAAAATGTAAACCCAGCAGTGTGAACGCAACATAAACAAAATGTAAACCCAGCAGTGTGAACGCAACATAAACAAAATGTAAACCCAGCAGTGTGAACGCAACATAAACAAAATGTAAACCCAGCAGTGTGAACGCAACATAAACAAAATGTAAACCCAGCAGTGTGAACGCAACATAAACAAAATGTAAACCCAGCAGTGTGAACGCAACATAAACAAAGTGTAAACCCAGCAGTGTGAACGCAACATAAACAAAATGTAAACCCAGCATGCCTTCAGACATTCAGTGGATCAGAAATTAGAATCAGTGCCTTAAGACATTCAGTGGAACAGAACTTAGAATCAGTGCCTTCAGACATTCAGTGGAACAGAACTTAGAATCAGTGCCTTTAGACATTCAGTGCCTTCAGACATTCAGTGCCTTCAGACATTCAGTGCCTTCAGACATTCAGTGGATCAGAAATTAGAATCAGTGCCTTCAGACTTTCAGTGGAACAGAAATTAGAATGGAGTGACCTTATTTTTTTAAATGGATGTTGACTTCAATAGAACAATAAACTTATACAAAATTACAATACACAGACTCTAGATATTTATCAATAGTTTTTATCTTAACTGATTGGATTATCCTATTGCAGGAACAGTACAAACACTATAAGATTGTGTTGGTAGGTTAGGAATCGGTTCCAACAAGTGACCTAGCTATTCAACGGCTCTCACTACGCACACACACACAAACATACACCAACACATCACATACTGCTTGACAGTTATAAGGAGAGTACGCGTAGATTGTATACAGGAAACAATTATTACTTCCTATGTACAGTTCATGGGATCGCTCTGCCATATTTCATTCAAAACTGTATTATTTTTTTATAACTGAAAAAGAAAGCGTTCAGCCCATAGACATAATATTATATCTAGACTGGAAATCGGAAACAAATTCTAATCGGCGATTGATCGATTCACAGACATGTATATATATATATATATATATATATATATTTTTATGTACTTAACTCTTTTTCAAAGCTGTAAGGGAAGTCGCCCCAATCAATCCTTTCTGTCTTTGAAAAGTAATGATCTTTAGTTTTCAAAGTTTAGAAATATTGCAAACTCATTTCTCGGATTTTTTTTTTAGAATGGGCTATTAATCACAGAACTATATATTCACGCACATATATGAAGCAAAGCTATTTCCTGTTAGTTTCCATTGAGATAATGTTTCAAAAATCATAGATCGAAATAATTCATATCTATTGATTTTAATCATCTTATGTACATTTAAATACATTGATTACCTAGATCTTTCTAGATTATATATCCAAAAATTGCAAAATAATAATTATGAGACGATAATACTCTTATTTTTTCTGTTGTTTTTTTTCTAGATCTAGATCATAGACATAAAATATATCTACGATCTAGATCTAAAAATTAATTTATATGTTACATACATTAGGGTTGAAAAAAAAAACTTTACTTCTTATAACTTCTTATTACTTCTTATAACTACTTTACAAAACAACGCCTTAGACTAAATAGACTAATTAAAAAAGTATCGCATATCACTCGAATACAGCTACCATCTCTTGAAGAGATTTTTCATGACAGATGCCTTTCAATAAACACTCTCGATTCTTAAAGACAACCTGCACCCATTAAACCACTGTTAAATAAGATCTGAACGAAGTGGTAGTCTCCTTTCCATTAGGACTAAAACAGAAAGATTTAAAAACTCCTTCATCCCACTTTCGGTCAGAGTGTTACAAGATCAGCTGTCGTCATTGAGAAGTTCATAGAAGTCCAATTCATAAAGCGCTGGTTGTGAATGTGTATGTGTTTCGTGTGTATATGTTGTTCGATTTTTCATCTATACTGTTATTGTACAGTAGTTACGCTGTCAATTGTAGTCAAACTGAATTTCCATTTAATTGGATCAATAAAATTATCTTATCTTATCTTATCTTGTTTCAACTTTTAAAAAATTCTCACATTTTTTTAGTGTTACAAGATCACCATGTCCAGTCTAGATATAATATATTTAGGTCTATGGTTCAGCTTTTATTTTGTTGGTTTAATAACATTGGATAAAAAAAAAATCTTATGTTTTTTTACCATTTAATTACCTACTAGTAAAAAAAAGTCATTGGTATATCATGCAAATATTGAATTTTAAAAGCGTGCAAATGTGTACAGAGCAAATCGGAGAAGAGAGAGAAAATAGAGAGGGGAGAGAGAATAGAGAGAGAGGGGGGGGGAAGAGAGAGGGAGAGGGAGAATGGTGGACTAGGGTGGGAACCTAATATTATAGTGGTCAAAATGATAAAGACTCGGCAGAATACATCTAGCTGACATTAAATATGCAACAGTATTGCCAGCTTGCATATTCCAGGCCTATAGACACTGTTTTTAGGCCTTGACATTCTAATGTACTTGCAAGGCTTACATAAAGGAAACAATGTAACAGAATACAATGCTAGAAATTAGTTTAAAGCACATTGAAATTGAAATAAAAGCACATTGAATTTGAAATAAAAGCACATTGAATTTGAAATATAAGCACATTGAATTTGAAATAAAAGCACATTGAATTTGAAATATAAGCACATTGAATTTGAAATAAAAGCACATTGAATTTGAAATATAAGCACATTGAATTTGAAATATAAGCACATTGAATTTGAAATATAAGCACATCGGATTTGAAATATAAGCACATTGAATTTGAAATATAAGCACATTGAATTTGAAATAAAAGCGCCGCATTAAGAACATTTCCCGTTTCCCAAATCACAAATTTACAATTCATGCTCCACATCTTTGAATGAGATCTGAAACACGATCTCAAATGTTTTCAGAAGAACTAATGTTGTTGTTGTTGTGTTGTTGTATCTGTTGTAACAGTGACACAAGGATTGAGGTATTGGTTAGCCATTAGGTAGAGAAACATTATTGACACAAATATGCAGCCCTCAAATCTTTCACAATATAGAGGTATACTTAACGACAGGTGATTACATTTCTTGGGGGTAAATAAAGATCTTTGGTTATTAGCTTTGAAGTTGTGTTAGCTCAATAGAAGCTTAAAGAAATTCATTGCACATAGAAATATTGCACATAGAAATATTGCATATAGAAAGATTGCTGCCGCCTTTTCATTCCAAGTCCAAACGTGATCTTTGTTCTAATTATGTTTCTAAGTGTAATATTACTTCCAACCTACAAAAGATTTCTGTTTCCAATCATCAACAGAGCTCGATGAACTGTCTACATTGTCAGCATCAACACACACACACACACATGATTTTGTATTTTTAAAAAAATAATCCTAAAAACCCAAATGATAGAAAAACAAAACCTCCAGAAAATGTCAAACGAAGATAAAAGTTTCTGATAAGCAAAAAAGAAAAGAAAAACAAGAGAAAAGAACTCGCCTAATCTCGGACGGCTTTGATAGTTAGGTTCTGGTTCTTGTCTCGTGAGACCAACAGTTGTGAGTAGTTAAAACATCCGTAGTACGACTTGAACCACTGAAATGAGCTTGAGTGGTCCTCAAATTTTTATGAGAAGCAACTCGATAAAAACAATATCTGGTCTGTTTCTCAGATGCTGGAAAAAGGCCAGGACAATGCTAGAAATGAGCGCGAGTCCACTCAGCTGTTCAGTGCAGACAGTTAAGTTCCAGGACTTGATAATACCCCAAGCTATTTGAGATACGGGGCCCTTTATAAGTACAGCTATTATATGTCAATGCCAGATAAGATTTTCGGATACCTAAAGGATTAAACTGATATACAATTAATAGTGAAATAGTACATATTTAACTTCAAATAGCTATTATTCATAACAAACTCATTTGGACAATTTTAGGGGATGGGGGAAAGCCTTCAAGAACGGGTGGGGTTAAGAAAGTAGGGTCTCTTAGCTATAACTTATGTAGTCTATAAGAAAATCATACACTGGTGGATTCAACTTTACTACATACAATTTCTTGTAATTAGTTGAACTATTTGAATCTATGTACTTAAATGAACTTTGGATTGAATACTGCAGTCAAGATCAAATCCAACTCATCATTTAACTACCGAGTTTGTATGACTTCTTCAAACCTGTGTTACAAAAAGTGTCACATTGCGTCAGCTGCAATAGATGACAGCATAGTTCAGTTTGATTCTACTCCAAGTCACATTTGTAAAGTATGCCTACTCTGTCTTACTTTTAGCTGCAAAATCATCCAACATTAGCATTTTTTTTATTCGTTCAACCTGGATCTAAAGTACAAGCATTTTGTTTAGCTCAGGTGTCACAGCTTCCTGGTGTATGGACCTTTACCTCTGACAGGCAACAAATCATCACACACACACACACACATAATGATACACACACATAATGACACACACACATAATGACACAAAAAAAAACTTCCTAACCTCTAGCAGCATTCATCAGTTTGCGTATTCCAAAGTAAATGCCAGGCTCTTCAATTCTCACCAGAGGCCAATAAATCTACATCTGCGAGGCTTTAAAGAAAGTGGGAATACGACCAAGAGGAAGTAGAGAAAAACAAAACATTGGCTACTTGTTAGTGTGATGTGCTCACGAGGTTTGAGCCCCCCTAGCCCCCAGGAGGTTTGGGATAGAACCTGATAATACTTTCTGTAGAAACGTCCAACAATTGTCAAACAAACAAGCAACTAACGCTCTCGACAATATTACAGAGTTGTGCTTGAATATTATGTTAAGCGCATGTTCACACAGAACATACGAAACACAAACTATAGACCAGCGCTAAGTTCAACATTGTGAAATCTAAAAGTTCTGCTTCTTCAAGGGATAAAGCTAACCAAATGTCGACAATTGTTATCGTCTGCTAAATAAGAAATTTCATAGTTTGTCTGGCAACAGCAGAAAGAAAAAATAACATTGATCTAGTATCAGGCGTGAATAGAAAAGCAAGCAACCACACGCTCCACTCACCCCCCCCCCCCACTTCCCGGATCCATCCAGTGCCTTTAGGCTTAGAGTAGATCCCGGTAGTCCTATAGTTATATTTATAAATTGACATCTTTTCCTATCAGTCCTTGTCAAATTGTAAATTGCGTTATCATTTACACAAAGAGACATCATTTACGCAAACTGACATCATTTACACAAACTGACATCATTTACTCAAACTGACATCATTTACACAATGTGACATCATTAACGTCAATCTCTCCCACTCCCCCACTCTGTCACACGTGTGACTTGTGTATGTTTTCTGCTGTCGATGTGCTGACTAGTCTGTCAAGCATTTGGTGACACGCCACTGACAGCAAACAGTAATGTCACTCACTGTAACATCACAGAGAGGATTATTCAAGCAAGGTCACCCATGACTGACAGGTCTAGACTCTTAACTTACAGAGTTCTGGGGAAAAAGAGAGAGAGAGAAAAAAAAGTTCTAATTCCAACAACTAGGCAGGCGGAAGGAGACAAATCCCAACAACTGCACAGGCGGATGAGAACTTCATGACTACAGGTCGACCAGTCGGCTAAATTAAAGCTGTCTGCCTGGCAAGCAGCTACTTTTAGGAGAGGAAATCTAATCAAAATTAAAGCTGTCTGCCTGGCAAGCAGCTACTTTTAGGAGAGGAAATCTAATCAAAATTAAAGCTGTCTGCCTGGCAAGCAGCTACTTTTAGGAGAGGAAATCTAATCAAAATTAAAGCTGTCTGCCTGGCAAGCAGCTACTTTTAGGAGAGGAAATCTAATCAAAATTAAAGCTGTCTGCCTGGCAAGCAGCTACTTTTAGGAGAGGAAATCTAATCAAAATTAAAGCTGTCTGCCTGGCAAGCAGCTACTTTTAGGAGAGGAAATCTAATCAAAATTCACTGGAGATACTCAGTATTGGTTAAATTTTTTAGCAACATTTATAGAAAAAGAACACTTCTAACGTTTATCACATTTGTGCAGACGACTCTACAGAGACTATTTGTTCTTCTTTCTATGGGACATTTCATGTTCTTAACACGTGAGTTTCTAAAACAAATAGTGTCCTGGGGAGACTAGTACACGTATTTGGTACAGTGGAGCAAAAAGGTTCACAAGATATGCTACTAGATAAGTAGTCATGACTAGACAAACCAATCATCGAGACAGTGCGCAAGTCTCCAGTCAATTTCTCACAAAGACATTTTACTTCAATATTTCTGTGTGATCAAGGAGAAAGGAAGTGACGCAATAATCTAAGTAGTAGCGGACTAGCAGCTCAAATGCAAAAAAAAAAAAAGAAACAAGAAAAATATTTTTAAAAAAATATTTTCAAAAAGATAATACCTCCATTATACAGCTTATAATATAGTCAAATATTTAAAAACAATACTAGAAAAATATTTGGTGTCGAACCCGTAATTTTTGACACTGTCAGATGCGTGATCGGCCTTGGGGTATTGCGTACTTATTTATTTTGATTATTTATTGATATTATCATTGTATGGACATCAAGATCTAATACTAGACCAATACTTCTGATTTAGAACTCTTAAAATCTAGTCAAGATCTAGATCTAGATGTAATCTATATTAGATTTACTTTAAAAAAATATAAGTAAAGCTTAAGATTATGTTTCAATAAACTTGAAGCCAATTTAAATTAACTCAGATAATCTGTACACTACGGCTTACTACGCCATGTTTATTATTATTTTTATTATTATTGAATAATTCCAATGATAGGCCTTCAAACTAGACTTAGAAGATGAATCGTATTTTCCTCAACTTTAGTTTATTATAGCCTACTCTTGAATCAATAATGCCTTAGGCCTAAATTCGGAGAATCCTTTTAAAATTGGTGTTGGCTTTAGATCTAAGCTATTCTACGTTTTGTTCTCGATCCAAATTTACATTTATTTATGTTTTACTTTTTAAAAAAAATATAACAGAGATTTTCCCATGGTGCCAACGAGCTAGTAATTCTTTTCTCAGCAATATACATCAACTGTAAAATTTCTATAAAAATCTTTAGGGCCATTTTGAGATCAGCGGTCAGCATCCTAGCTGGTTCAAGGTGCCATAAAGTTCTGACTTGAATAGAGTTTTTTTAAAAAGGTTTTACAACTAATTTTAATGTTATATTGATCATTTATTTTTTTACTTCTGAAGCCAACATTTTTTACAAGTATCAGTTGATGAGATGCGTCACTTGTCGCTAATAACAACAGAGAGGGGTTGTGGACATTATTTAGCCAGCCAATCTGACGTGCTACAAGTATGACACCATTTCTCGATAAGTCTGGAAAACAAAAAGTCGTTTAGAAATATCTGGTTATTTCCTCCTCTTTAGAAGTTTTGATACTCTAGAAGATAAAAATCTAATGAACTATATATTTTATTGGCAAAGTGCGAAATCCAGGCATTCAACAGAATACCTAGGTATTCCATAGAACACCGAATAGAATGAATAGATCTTCGCCGGGCAATGTAGAAAATATCTTTTATTGACATGTTCTGTATGTAGCTTATATTTCTCAACGCTTGTGTTTTACTTCTTGTAAAATATCTTGTGTCTAGACTCTAGATAGGAGGTAAGATTAACAACCACCAGCCTAGCCATAGGAAGACACAAAGAAAGACATAAAGTAGAACAAAATCTTACGAAAAAGACAAATTACTCAATCAACATTAAAAACCAGGCTTGAAGTGTATAGGATGTAACGTCTCAGTAAATCTTGAGCTGTTCAGCAACAAAATTAAGTCGATCATGTACTTCTTAGACGACGCGGCTTTTTTTCCCATCAGCTCATCATTCAGAAAAGCAAAGATTACGCGTGGAACGCCCGACATTTTCATCTAATAGTACTTTGTAAAGAAAAAAACAAGAAAATAACAACTCTCACTTGATAATCTAGATCATTTTGTATCTCTTCCATCTGGATGAGGCTTTAGGTCGTTAGAAAAACCTGACAGCAAGAATATAAATCAACACCTAATTGTGTTTTTTTGTAAACACCATTTGTTTCCTCTAGAATAGACCACAAAGTGGATATAACTGGATTCTAAAGTTCAAAGTCATGACAATTGAAGTTCTTATTTTTGGATAAAACATCGTTCTTCATTCTTTGTTTTCCTTGATGGCCATTGACCCGTTGAGCACTGTGAATGGTGTCTAATATTTCAGACATAAAATGTATAAATGAACCAACTCATGTTTCCCCACAATAAACGTTTCTGCAGCTAAATGATGAACATCTAGTCACGTGGTTCTTTCTTATTCTTAGTAGTTCAATTAACCTTGAATTAACCTTGGTCACATAGTATTCATTTCACAGGTCTTTCACACAACCCAACGTGAAACATCGGTATCAACCATTGACATAGCATAATGAAGTTGTGCCACAGAAAACACACTTAGACAGCTGTAATTAAAACTGAATCCACCATTTCATCCAGTGGAGTAGCAAGGAATTTGGGGGCCCAGGGGGGCTTGACCTCTTTAAGGGCCCCTGCATTTTGACCTGCGACATCATGACATAAGATAATGTACATAATAAATATATGTCTAATGTGTGGACTACATGCAACATGGTCACTCATGTACACAGCAACATGAAGCAAGATGACATGACATTGGCGTAATAGTTCATGTACAAAAAAATTCGTACACTCATTTGGGGATCCCCTCAAGTAGGGGCCCGTGAAGATTTCAAATTTGGAGCCCCCCTTCCACAGCTACGCCACTGCTTCCACCGTTTAGCTTACTGGCAATTAGACGTTGAATTTCGGGAAATTAATGTTATTTAATAAAATACTTATATAAATCAATAATTCACACTTTGCCTGAAGCAGTTTATAGTCACAGTCTAGAGGAGATGCGGTGGCGGGGTGGTAAAGAAGGAGGCATGGTGGCTGAGTGTTAAAGAGGGCCCCGGGTTCGAATCTTGGAGAAGACGGATTTCTATTTCGGGATATCTGGGAGTCAACCCAGCTCTAATGGGTACCTGAAATTAGTTGGGGAAAAGTAGAGGTGGTTGGTCGTCATACTGGCCACATGACACCATCATTAACCGTGGGCCACAAAAACAGATGACCTTTACATCATCTGCCCCATAGATTGCAATGTCTGAAAGTGAAACTTAACTTTTTTTTTTTTTACAAAGCTTTTTTGAGACTGCGAAAAGTATTTGTGTCTATAGTACAAGTCTCCTTAAATTACTCTTTTATTTAAATTGGAAATTGTATATATTTTCTCTTTTTAAGCGGACTCAACAAGATTTGAAATATTCAACGGATGACCTGAAAAGAATGAAATATTCAACGGCAATGATGAACTGAAAGGAATGAAATATTCAACGGCAAGGATGAACTGAAAGGAATGAAATTTGTCGGTGTGGTTGTTTATTTGCTCCAAAGTTTTGTTGTTGTTGTTTTAATAAAATCACGTCGACAAATAGAATGTCCTTGTGTCCCACTGACCAAACGGTTCTCACAATAATTCACAATGATCGGAAAATATTAGTTTGAGCTTGCCGAGTTATCAGAAGAATATCAAGTATTTGCTGTTTGTTTGTTTTTTATTTTTACAAGTTAATATCAACTCACTATGTTTGTCTGTCTGTATGTCTGTCTGTCTGGTAAAAAGTTTGAACATGTTTTTTCTCTCATTTCCAATTCTCGGATAACTAAATTTAAATAATTAACCCATTAGTTAATTAATTATTCGTGATTAATTATTTTGTTTGATATCGAAATAAGGAGAATAAATGCTGCTTAATGAGAGGTGTGGATGTATATATGGATTTAGTCCCCTTATTTTTTTCTCCGACTTCTTATTCTCGGATCAAGTTGAAATTTTGCAAGATTATTCATAGTCAATGACAAACATGAATGAATCCAAAATGAACCAATTAATTAATCATATAGTACTAATTAATTAATTTTGTTTAAAATTGTAGAAAGGGAGATAAACCCTGTATTTTCAGTTAATTTCAATAATTAGCGCTTCTTCCCCTAAGATAAGCTTTGTTTTTTTTTTTCCTATTGCTTGTTGAATTCTTCATATTGAGGGGGGGATGTATCGTTCTAGACATTCATTATCATTATAGTGTTGTCATTAGAGTTGTCTGTCCATTGATTCATAATTTGATTTGTGAAAATGTAGCCAAAGTATGCCATCTACTCATACACACAACAAAACATATACACAACAAAACATATACACAACACACAAGGCTTTAACTTGAAATGTGTCTAATTCAATAAATATTTTAGTTTAGTAGCATCATCTAGCCTCATGTCTCCCTCATGTAGCAAACATAGGTTCTGTATCTGTACTAATTGTAGTACAAGTATTGCTTACCTGCCTGGACATTAGAGATACCTCGATACAAATCTTTGACTCTAATGTTAATAAATCTAACGGAGCAAGATACTTTAAGAATTATTAAAATAAAATTAATGATACAAAATTATATGTCATGGTTCAATGTCCAAGGTGAAGGTTTCATAAACCAAAGTCCAAACCCCAACGATAAAATGGACAGTGGAGAGTTCAAGTCCATCTAATCCTTGCTTAAACTAGTTTTAGATCAAATATCTGCTGTCTGGATGTGTGTTACCTTTTTATATGCCCAATGGTCATGTAGCTAGCCATTTGCGTCTCATTAATCTATAGTTGTACAAAATGATAGCTTCAGAATTAAAAAGTAATTAATCCTGTTAAGCTAGAAATTAATTTTAAGACCTCTTTCTACGTTTTCTATTATTTTATCCATTGATAATAATAATAATAATAATAATAATTATAATACTAACAATGGGAGAATGACAACTGATTCAAGGCCCTTAACATTCCTAGGAAGATTCTCGTTGCCTGTCATAGGGCAATACTGCTGCAGACCTGCCACATCACCAGAAAATTCTTCAGTGGAAACTGATAAAGGGACTACGATGAATTCTGGCAGCGCCAGAGAATGAATACTCGTTCGTTTCTAACATAATAATAATAATAATATAATCTGTAATAATCTGTATTATCCGTGAGGAAATACATAATTAGAGCAAACAATGTGTACGACACAAGATATAGGTTTATACCTGTTTCTCTTTAACATTACATGCGAAAATTACAACAGTAAGTTACATTTAATTTAAAATTTAATTACCAAAAGGAACAAAATCAAATTTAAATCATGAAAATGAGGATGGTTTTTATTTTAGTTCTTTAAAAGATGTCTGTCAATAGGAAATGTCGTCCGAATTAAGAGCCCTTATTCTGATTATGATTTGATGTTTTTTTCTATTAGTTAATGAAGGTCTTCAGTCAAGGAGTTGTGTTTTTTCTTTAATAATGCGCCGAGCAATTAATGCTTCTACTTATACACATTTAGGATCTACTCAGGGTTCAAAGTTCTCGTCCTTGAACTTAATTTCATTTTTGTAAAGCAAGTAAAAATTTAAGTAGATCTTTGGAGATAATCATTTGACACAAGATTTACTCAGTGTAGATGCAGATAAACATGGCGAATGATGCTGTCAGTGATGTTACATGCCCAGTGTTCTGTCAGTGATGCTACATGTCCAGTTTTCTGTCAGTGATGCTACATGTCCAATTTTCTGTCAGTGATGTTACATGTCCAGTTTTCTGTCAGTGATGTTACATGTCCAGTGTTCTGTCAGTGATGCTACATGTCCAGTGTTCTATCAGTGATGTTACATGTCCAGTGTTCTGTCAGTGATGTTACATGTCCAGTGTTCTGTCAGTGATGTTACATGTCCAGTGTGCTGTCAGTAATGTTACATGTCAAATGTTCTGTCAGTGATGTTACATGTCCAGTTTTCTGTCAGTTATGTTACATGTCCAGTTTTCTGTCAGTGATATTACATGTCCAGTGTTCTGTCAGTGATGCTACATGTCCAGTGTTCTATCAGTGATGCTACATGCCCAGTGTTCTGTCAGTGATGTTACATGTCCAGTGTTCTGTCAGTGATGCTACATGTCCAGTGTGCTGTCAGTGATGCTACATGTCCAGTGTTCTGTCAGTTATGTTACATGTCAAATGTTCTGTCAGTGATGCTACATGTCCAGTGTTCTGTTAGTGACGCTACATGCCCAGTGTTCTGTTAGTGATGCTACATGTCCAGTGTTCTGTCAGTGATGCTACATGTCCAGTTTTCTGTCAGTTATGTTACATGTCCAGTTTTCTGTCAGTGATGTTACATGTCCAGTGTGCTGTCAGTTATGTTACATGTCAAATGTTCTGTCAGTGATGTTACATGTCCAGTGTTCTGTTAGTGACGCTACATGTCCAGTGTTCTGTCAGTGATGCTACATGCCCAGTGTTCTGTTAGTGATGCTACATGTCCAATGTTCTGTCAGTGATGCTACATGTCAAGTGTTCTGTCAGTGAGGCTACATGTCCAGTGTTCTGTCAGTGAGGCTACATGTCCAGTGTTCTGACAGTGACGCTACATGTGCAGTGTTTCGTCAGTGATGCTACATGTCCAGTGTTCTGTCAGTGATGCTACATGTCCAGTGTTCTGTCAGTGATGTTACATGTGCAGTGTTCTGTCAGTGATGCTACAAGTGATGTATGATGTCTTACTGGATGTTTCCCTGCACTGTGCCAAACATCTGTTTACTGCATTTTGCTTTGATTAATAGCGTCACAGTGACTTCATTACCTTGTACCATCATGTAAAATGCATTACATTCTCTTTGTCTTTAGAATCGAAGACACTGCTATTATTATTATTATTTTGATTATGTTATTTTATTGATTGTGACGCAAATGAATATGAACAAGCGGGCGGAATAATGATTGGCATTGTTCATTGTTTGAAGTCAAAGAGTACACAGTGTCCGTTGTGCAGCGTTGATGTTGAATGTAATACTGAACTTTATTTTTATTTTTCAGAGAACTCAGTCAGTCAGTACATTCATAATGTCATCTAAATATAAAATGGATTGGTGTTTTTTTTCTTCTTAAAAGCCTGAAATTCTGACAGATAAAATAACTTTCATGATGTGGAGAATAAGTTAAGGTTCTGGAAACTGGTGTCAGAAGAGTTTGGTTCTTGATGCAGACATGAGCTTGTGGGAATTATTGTTAATATAACGATCTATTTTAACATTATTGAAGTCCCTTGTGTAGGCTACAACGTCATCATTCTCAACAATAACAACAAAAATAATGACTAACTCATACAGACTGGATCTAGTGTTGGATACGCAAACACTGACCTGGAATGTCTAAGGATTGTTGGTAGAGGGAACAGATAATAGGAGGTCATCTTTGATGCTAAGAAGAGGTCATCGTTGATGCTAAGGTCATTGTTGATACTAAGAAGAGGTCATCGTTGATGCTAAGAATGATGTTAAAGAAACATCTCAATAAGAAAGCCTTGTTTCAAAATGCCATCTGTTTTATTTGTATTGGACGACCCTGCTCAAGTCTGTTGGACTAAGTTAAATATAGAAAGTAAACTAATCTTTCTTTTCCCTTAATAACGATCAAGAATTATTTCTTATTTTTTTAAATCATTGAACTCAATTTTACTCTTCTTTGTTGGAAAGATAAGAAAAAAAAACAAGATTACAAAGAGAGTTTGTGTTATCACACAAACTCAGAGGCGGCAGATACCTACCAAATGCTCGTCACGCTACTGCACGAAAGTCGCTGCATAAAAAGTTCATTTTAAAAATTGTGCGTGATATTTACATCTAAAGTGCATTCTTAGCCTTTATAAACAAACAAAAATGTTTTCTTTTAAATTTTAGCAGCTAGTTGACCAGAAAAAACACCTCTAACTAATATTCATATTTGTTGTAAACATTTCTAATACATTTTATAAATATATTTGTCTTAGTAATACTAAAAATACACACAGATATTGTCCTTCTTTGTTAACATATTGTAACATTGCCTCCTTTACATTTACGTAATTGTTTTAGAATTGGTGTATTTTATGAAAAAACCGCTTGCATAATTAATTTTATAAACTAAACGGTTTGCTTTTAGAAAAACAAAAGTAGCCGCTGCACCTAAACTTTTCAAGCCGCATCGCAAGTGAAATAATATTTTTCATTTCTCTTCTAGTTTTCGAGATCTGAGTGTGATAGAAGGACAGACAGACATTTTGCACAAACCTAATAGCGGGGACCGCTAAAAAGCAGAATTTAATTCTAAGTTTTTGTTAGAATTTTGTTTCGCCATATTAGATTAGTCTCAGTTTTTAGCGTGTCCTTGAAAAAGGCATGGCGTGCCACGTCCGGCACGTGTAGGCCATAGGGCGCCTATTCCTGATCAATATCACCATAAAGTGGAGAAACGGGATCTTGATGTCGTAAACATGTTGGACTGTGTCTGCAGTTTGACCTTGCTGAAGTGCCACGAAGCCATTGTACACGTTGAGTTTCACTTTTTAGGGATTTTAGAATTTGTACAAAGAGAATTAGAGGAATGACAGAAATGGGAATCAAATTGGAGCATGTCTTTCCACCCAGAAAAATGTCAGTTATTAATAGTAATTAAAAAGCTAAAACAAATTAATTCCACTTATCTTATTAATAGTAAACCAGTAACACAAACTAAAAACGCAAAATACCTAGGTGTTATAATAAATGAAAAACTGTCATGGAATCCCCATATTGATGAAACTATCAAACAAAGCATTAGCGTTTATTAAAAGAAATTTCTATAAATCAAATAAGAACATAAAACTAAAATGTTATTTAACCTTGGTTAGGGCAATAATAGAATATACATCCTCTATTTGGGACCCCTCAACTCAAGAAAACATTAAGAAACTAGAACAGACACAAAATGTAGCAGTGAGATTCATAACAAATGAATATTCACACTTGACTAGAGTAACACCTTTAGTAAAATCACAAAATTTAGAAAGCCTTCAGGATAGAAGGCTCAAAAGTAAAGTAGCAATAATACATAAAACACTGAACCATAATCTTCAAATACAAAAACAAAATTTAATAAAATACTCTGAAAGACACAAAGATAAAGGCACATTCCTCGTCCCATATGCTAAGACAAATTTGTACAAATACTCCTTCTTCCCTAGTGCTATTAGAGCATGGAATGGGTTGCCTGAACTAGCCAGGAAAACCAGTGACTTGGCAGAATTTAAGTCATTGGTTAATATGCATGACTAAATGCATGTCGCGTAGGACGTTATCATAGTCTTTTTTTGAAGTAACGTCTGTATTAAATAAGATAAGAAGATAAGGGATCACATAGAATCTACAACTTTATCATTTCTGACTCCCATGTTTTTATTTTCGTCCCTATTGGAGACTTTCATACTAATAAGTTATTCGCTGTAATATGCTCTCTCTTGACATATTTGATTTTAATTTCTTTCTACTGTGATAACAAAGTACACACACACACACAAAATAGTATTTCCGTATTCTGAACACCGGATACACCAAAAAGGTTGATAGTTACGGATGTGCCTCCATTTTATGAAAATCGCCACATAGCATTCGTCAAACAATAATCAGGTTGACTAGGCTATTACCCTGGGCCCTAGCTGATTCAAACACACATTCTCTCTTAACAAAATAATTAATGAAATAATTGACTCTGGCCTACGCTTAACAGGCATAACAGAGCTGCTCACTCTAGACAAAGCAAAGAACAAACAATTTCCAGCGCTACCCTACAGACTTTCACCGGCAAAGCGAGATCAATAGTAAAAATAACTACTAAAAAGCTAGCCTAAAAAGGGATTACCTCTGAAGACTATCCGTCAAAAGACAACAACAGAAAGAACAGGAATGTATGAGAAGCTGCAGCTGTCAGACGTATGCCTAAACTCTTGGACAACAAAACACAAAGACCAACTCGTGCCTCTTTGTGCTCAGAAGTGCCGAGGACAAGGGGGAAGCAGCTAAGACTAAGACTAAGACTGCTTTATTGATCCTTACGGAAATTTGTTGTGATTACAAGGACTCGTTTCTCATATAAAGACAACACTAGACAGCTCTAGTTGTAAGGGAAACAAAGTCTCATGTAGGGAAAAAGATAGTTGTTTTGTTTCATTTTGTGTTATCTATACCACTGTCTGTCCGTCGCGTTTACATCTTTTTTTTTTAAAGCGAAACTGAAAATCAAAACCATCATTACATTTTTCTACTCAAATCGATGTAAAGCTACTTTTGGTCCTTTTGCTAGCGAAATGAATTTTTTTTATAAATTCAATACGTAAATTATTTGTTTAGCAACAAAAATGTATATATTTATACTTCTAGTTCCATGATATACTATTGTACGCCCATCGATTTTATAAACGCTTATCGGGTAATAATCAAAGATGTATTAATTTAATGATAGTAGACAACAGAAATGGTTTCACGTGTGTTTTAGGGCATCAGCTACTGGTGCAAGTGAAAGAATTTTGTAAGTTTGCACTTTTGTTCCAAAACAAAAAAAAAACTGTGTCAATTTGTACTTCACCTTTAACTCATATCAATATTTTTGTACAACATGAATTTATTGGCGTTCATGTTTGAAGAATAAAGCATCTTTTATGCAACTTAATGTGGTAGAACTATATCGGTTCTAGATGAAAGTGGTGACCAAACGTGTCAGTAGTTGGCCCCTAAACCCAAACGTGTCAGTAGTTGGCCCCTAAACCCAAACGTGTCAGTAGTGGCCCCTAAACATTTCTGACACAGCGTCACTTCACCGAAACAACAAGAACAAATCTCAGCAGCTTCTTGAAGTGTTTAGGCAGACGTTTCCAGGTCAGCACCGCGTCACGAGCCGGAAGTGGCCCGCGATCCTTAGTTTGGGCACCCCCCCCCCTCTAGGTTCTATACAAGCATATGATCAAATCAAGAAACAATCTAACCCAATACAATCAACTAGGTTGATATTTCAAAAGTACTTCATATATACTAAAACTTTCCAGGAAATGGTAGCTGAGTGTTTTCATCCACTTCTGCAGATAACAAGTCAAATTGTATCATTAGCAGACGAAGTGAATACATTTCTTGGCTGGCTATTTGGTTTAACGTTGTCAAATGTATTTAATGAATCAGCTTGTTTCGAAAAATCAAAGTATCAAGACATAAATCACAAATTTCTTGAAGTTGAGCAAGCATTCCAGAAGACAGATCACGTGCCCGTGTTTGCAAACACACACACGAACACACTCAAGAAGTGAGAAACGTCTGGTAAGCGTGTCAAAGCCATGACGTCATTAAACAAACATACCCAAGTGGAGACAAACCATTCACGCCAGCTCTCTAAGAAAATGTTCACTTCTGCCAAAATCTAATTTCGAAAAAAAACAAAAAACACAAGCATTCGCGACCTGAGTCTTAAAAAAAAAACTTAAGTGTCAATTTTTTTTATACGTTCAAGTAAAAACCCAGACAAAACATAAGTCACATAGTTACGTAGGTCTGAATAAAAAAAGTCACAAACCCAATAACATTATCAGTAAAAACATTAAGAAATATACTGTTCTGGTCGTGCAGTATGCGCTTTGGACAGTATGACTATGGTCCTGAATTCCAATTCTGCCCACCGAGTTCATTTTTGTCTAGGGCGAACGAAAATCTGAAACCTATTATAAATAAACAACAATCAATAGTAAAAAAAGAATGCTTTTAAAAACAAAGTTTATCTTAGGGAAGAACCGATAATTACTGCAATTTATCTGAAAATTACAGGGCTTAACTCCCTTTCTGTAATATAAAACATAACTAATTAATTAGTACTAAATGGTTAACTAATTCGTTAATTTTGGACTAATACTTGTATTGTCATCGAGAATGAATAATTATGCAAAATTTCAAATTGATCCGAGAATGGGAAGTGGGAGAAAAAAAGTGTCAAAATGTAATAAGGGGACTAAATCTATGTATACATCCACATCTCTCATTACGTAGGATTTATTACCCTTATTTTGATACCAAACAAAATGATGAATAACCAACAATTCATTTACTAATTGGTTAATTTTTTGATTGATTTATGTCTTCTCAGGCTCATTCAAAAATTGTGCAAAGTTTGAACTTCATCTGAGAATGAGAAATTGGAGAAAACAAAAGCTCAAACTTTTTACCAGAGAGTGAGCTGATATAAGCTTTGTAAGACAGACAGAGTGAGTTGATATAAGCTTTGTAAGACAGACAGAGTGAGTTGATATAAGCTTTGTAAGACAGACAGAGTGAGTTGATATAAGCTTTGTAAGACAGACAGAGTGAGCTGATATAAGCTTTGTAAGACAGACAGAGTGAGTTGATATAAGCTTTGTAAGACAGACAGAGTGAGCTGATATAAGCTTTGTAAGACAGACAGAGTGAGCTGATATAAGCTTTGTAAGACAGACAGAGTGAGCTGATATAAGCTTTGTAAGACAGACAGAGTGAGTTGATATAAGCTTTGTAAGACAGACAGAGTGAGCTGATATAAGCTTTGTAAGACAGACAGAGTGAGTTGATATAAGCTTTGTAAGACAGACAGAATGAGTTGATATAAGCTTTGTAAGGCAGACAGACAGTGTGAGTAAGCTTTGTAAGACAGACAGAATGAGTTGATATAAGCTTTGTAAGACAGACAGAGTGAGTTGATATAAGCTTTGTAAGACAGACAGAGTGAGCTGATATAAGCTTTGTAAGACAGACAGAGTGAGTTGATATAAGCTTTGTAAGACAGACAGAGTGAGTTGATATAAGCTTTGTAAGGCAGACAGAATGAGTTGATATAAGCTTTGTAAGACAGACAGAATGAGTTGATATAAGCTTTGTAAGGCAGACAGAGTGAGTTGATATAAGCTTTGTAAGACAGAGAGTGAGTTGATATAAGCTTTGTAAGACAGACAGAGTGAGTTGATATAAGCTTTGTAAGACAGACAGAGTGAGTTGATATAAGCTTTGTAAGACAGACAGAGTGAGTTGATATAAGCTTTGTAAGACAGACAGAATGAGTTGATATAAGCTTTGTAAGGCAGACAGACAGTGTGAGTAAGCTTTGTAAGACAGACAGAATGAGTTGATATAAGCTTTGTAAGACAGACAGAGTGAGTTGATATAAGCTTTGTAAGACAGACAGAGTGAGCTGATATAAGCTTTGTAAGACAGACAGAGTGAGTTGATATAAGCTTTGTAAGACAGACAGAGTGAGTTGATATAAGCTTTGTAAGGCAGACAGAATGAGTTGATATAAGCTTTGTAAGACAGACAGAATGAGTTGATATAAGCTTTGTAAGGCAGACAGAGTGAGTTGATATAAGCTTTGTAAGACAGAGAGTGAGTTGATATAAGCTTTGTAAGACAGACAGAGTGAGTTGATATAAGCTTTGTAAGACAGACAGAGTGAGTTGATATAAGCTTTGTAAGACAGACAGAGTGAGTTGATATAAGCTTTGTAAGACAGACAGAATGAGTTGATATAAGCTTTGTAAGGCAGACAGACAGTGTGAGTAAGCTTTGTAAGACAGACAGAATGAGTTGATATAAGCTTTGTAAGACAGACAGAGTGAGTTGATATAAGCTTTGTAAGACAGAGAGTGAGTTGATATAAGCTTTGTAAGACAGACAGAGTGAGTTGATATAAGCTTTGTAAGACAGACAGAGTGAGTTGATATAAGCTTTGTAAGGCAGACAAAATGAGTTGATATAAGCTTTGTAAGACAGACAGAATGAGTTGATATAAGCTTTGTAAGGCAGACAGACAGTGTGAGTAAGCTTTGTAAGACAGACAGAATGAGTTGATATAAGCTTTGTAAGACAGACAGAATGAGTTGATATAAGCTTTGTAAGGCAGACAGACAGTGTGAGTAAGCTTTGTAAGACAGACAGAATGAGTTGATATAAGCTTTGTAAGACAGACAGAATGAGTTGATATAAGTTTTGTAAGACAGACAGAATGAGTTGATATAAGCTTTGTAAGACAGACAGAATGAGTTGATATAAGCTTTGTAAGACAGACAGAATGAGTTGATATAAGCTTTGTAAGACAGACAGAATGAGTTGATATAAGCTTTGTAAGGCAGACAGACAGTGTGAGTAAGCTTTGTAAGACAGACAGAATGAGTTGATATAAGCTTTGTAAGGCAGAGTGAGTTGATATAAGCTTTGTAAGACAGACAGAGTGAGTTGATATAAGCTTTGTAAGACAGAGTGAGTTGATATAAGCTTTGAAAATAATACACGTTATAAATCAAGAATAAATGAAAGTTATCATTGTTTAAGGTGGAATTTTTTTTTTTTGTATTACACTTAATATGTCACAAATATTTGTTTGGTAAATAAATGGGAAAAAAATCCTATTTTATTGACTTAGCAATTATGAGTAGAGATCAGGTGCGGTCTGGGTCAGTCAGGTCATTTCTTTACAATGTGGCCCATAAATTGTATGACATATGATGGGCCTCCAATCATATCTGTCATCAAAAGCATTATGTTAAGTTTAATAATGTATCGAAAGTAGTTTGCTATATGAATAATTTATAAGATGATTTTAAAATTATTGAAGAAGTACTATTACTAAATGAATAAAGTATAACATTTGGAAGGGTGAATCTCTTACTAAAGACATTTCTGCTATCCTATAAATTAACATAAGCATGTACTTCACATTCACATGCCAGGCATTCCAAAGCTGACGTGATCATAAAGGTACAAATGTAATAGAAAGGCAAAGAGAAGCTACATGACAGATCTACAAATACAAACTTACCCTTGTCTTGATATATGCTTAGGATAGCTTCTGATTTTGGAAGAGTGAGAGAATTTGTTACGCCAACCTTTAAGGGACGAATGATTATAAATATAGTAAAAAATAAAAATTAAAAAAACAGGATAAAACAGGTAACAACAATTCATGCAATTTTTTTTATTTGTTTTTTTTGGGGGGAATAAATAAGTATAAAAACTTTAGGTAAGAAAAATACGCATCAGAGAATCGAACTCTGTACCTTTGGTATGACATAACAATGTTCTACGCCGCTGCCACACGACAATCAACGTAAGCGAAACTCATGGTTATTTATACATACTTTGAATGAAATTTCCATCTGAAAGATAAATCTAACATTTTTAGTTTGGTGTTTTGTAAATATTGCTTTTAAAATGTTGAACTTTATATGAATGTTCATATTTTAAAGGTTTTAAAACATTATTTGTAAAAAGAAAGAGTACGTTTAATGCTAACACTATATTTGACCTTAAAAATTATAAATTTAGTAATACTTACATAAATTAAAAATAGATGATTTTGTTTACAAAGTCATCAACCTTTGATGAAATAATCTTTTGATTTTCATATTCGTAGTACAACGACATAGAGAACTATAGGTCTTTTCATTTTAAACAAAATGTGCATTTTATTTGATACTAAATTCTGTTTTAACATGGCATAATAATACTAAAATATTTTTTAAATCAATTATTACATAAAGTTTTACTAGAAAAAAATATTTTAGTATTTATTGTTATAAGATTTGGATTTCAGGAATGTAGTACATTGTTAATGTAAACCAATATTACATTTAATATTTTAATATATATCATGGGCGTAGCCAGGGGGGGGGTTTTGGGGTTCAAACCCCCCCCTCGAAATGAAATCCCCCCCCCCCCAAAAAAAAAGGGGGGTGGATCGGAATTTAGTGAATGATATTTTGCTTTGATTTTGTTTATTTTAGGTGAGATTTTAATACTAAACCATCAATTGCCCCAGCACAACCAATGGGGTTTTGAGTTTAAAACCCCTTACAAGGGGGTTTTGAGTTTAAAACCCCCTACCAGGGAGGTTCGAGTTTAAAGACCCCTACCAGGGGTTTTGTGTTTAAAACCCCCTACTAGGGGTTTTGAGTTTTAAACCCCCTACTTGGGGGTTTTGCAGTTAACCTCCCCTCTTCTATAAAACAAAACAAAACAAAAATGCAAACGAAAATCCCCTAATTCCAAGAGCACAGTTAAGGGAGATTTTGATTTTAAAACCCCCTCCAAAATTTACGATAAACCCCCTCTTCAATATAAAAAAAAGTTAATTACGCACTCAAAATGTTATGAGCGTAGCTAAATGGGTTTTGACTTAGTTTTTAGTTTAAACCCCACTTCAGCGGGGTTTGAAGGTAAAAAATACCTCTTTAATAATAAAAACAAAGCAAATTATACACTCAAAATGTTTTGAGTGTAGTCAAAGGGGTTTTGAGTTTAAACTCCCCTCCAGTGGAGTTTGAAGCTAAAAAGTACCTCTTCAATATAAATAAAAGCAAATTACTCACACTAAAATCTATGAACGCAGCCAAAGGAGTTTTGAGTTTAAACCCCCTGCCAGGGGGTTTGAGGCTAAAAAATACATCTTCAGTGTAAGAAAAAAAGCAAATTACGCACTCAAAATGTTATGAGCGTTGCCATAAGGGGTTTTGAATTTAAACCCCCATTCAGAGGGGTTTAATGCTAAAAATACCTCTTCAATATAAAAAAAAAGCAAATTACACACTAAAATTATTTGAGCGTAGCCAATCCAATCGGGGGTTTTGAGTTTAAACCCCTCTTCTACAGATGGCGTTTGTTTAAAGTTTAAAACCCCTCCAGATGGTTTTGAGTTTAAGATCCCCCTACAGAGCATTTTGAGGTGGAAAACCCCCAACAGATTATTTTGACGATAAAACTTCTCTTTTCGATATAAAATCTAAAGCAAACTACAGTCACTTAATTCCAAGAGCGTATTCAAGAGTGGTTTCACATTTTACCAGTGGCAGGGCTCCCTTAATAAACTGTAGTGAATAGTCATCTGCCGAAATTGAAAAACACTAAATGTTGCTCAACAAAGATGGCTAAGACAGATTTTAGTAGTCAGTTATAGAGATCGGGTTTAAATCAAGGAAATACTATGCCGAACTGGGAGTCGACCCTTTAGTAAGATTGTGAGAGAGCGACGCATGAGGTTTGCGGGACATGTTCTCCGACAAAATGAATTACGCATAAGAAGAGTTGCAATGATATCCTAGTATAACTTGACGCCACTCATTCATTGAGGTCCTCATGGCAGGTGGAAAGAGGCTTCAGACATTACCAGTGACAGATTCTTATGGAAACAGCTTGACGTCAAATGCTCCGAACGGCGCGGTAGGGTCTAAGTCAGTAAGAATAGCACATTAGGTTTTTGAAATAAAACCTTTTAATAGCAGGAAAATGCACTGTAGATACCTCAGAATATGCATTTTGTTGGCTTTCGATATCAGAAATAGTGCTTGGCGGCGGGGCTTCGCCCAGCGCTGGAGGAGCTCCTAGCGCTCCCCCAGACCCCCTTGCTGGTATTGGCGGGGAATCTACAATTTTTCCACTAACTCATGGAAGAACCTATTCTAGGGCACAATAAACGTCTTCCAAAAGAATGAAGTGTCAGAATGCAATAAAGATTATTTACACACACACACATAAATACATATAAAAAAAAAATTCGCGGGGTGGGGGGGGGGTCGGGTGGTGGGAGAAAAAAATCCCCCCCAACCTCCCCCCCCCCCGAAAAAAATCCTGGCTACGCCCATGATATATATAAATAATAAAAACTTTAAGCAATTGTACTCTACATTTATAATTACGAAACATATTCTTAAACTCTTTTTAAAAATCCATTGAAACAAATATTATGTAACTTATTATGAAACGCAGAAATTAATCCATAGAAATATTTATATTTTGAATTTCGGTAAGTGTAAGATGCCCTTGAGTCCACCCTACTCAAAAGGATACCTGACCTTAGTTGAGGAATGCAAATGCGGTTGGTCATTGTACTGCTCGTCAACCATTGGCTAAAGAAACATGACTTTAACATCGTCTGACCTGTAGATCGCAAGGTCTGGAAGGGGAGTCTTACTTTACTCACAAGGTCAAATACTGCTTTCTCAATAACTTGGAAACCTAGTTTGACTGTCTGCATCTTAGAGCTGGCTGCACACACACAACAGAACATTAAGTCCACTTGTTTGACGGTAATTTAATATTGTTATAAACTTGGTGGTGGCACAGATGGGGGTAGTGGTGTGAGTGTAGTCAGCCGACGCAATTCGCCCCAGGCCAGCGCTAGACGAGCGGTCAACCGTGACGAGCTACTACGGTCAGCCGAGTCGAGTGTCAACAGGACAGTTCGGGAAGGATCGCCATCGTGAACAGATCTCAGGGGCGTCACGAGAGTTGTAGTCATCTGACCACCTAGAAACGTCGAGCGGCGTTCTGTCCTGTTCGAGAAGGCCAGTAGGGACCCTATATAAAGAGCGGAGGTGTCGCAGTCAAGACAGTCGAGAAAAGGGGCTCAATACAGCAAGGTTCAGAAAGGAGGTTCACGACAAGAGTTCAGAACACGGTCGACTACAGCACAGTTCAGCGGTGTGGTTCTGTACGGAGCATTACGACGGTTCAGTGCGGAGTACTATCAAGTACAGTTGAGACGAACGGCGTCTTGATCTTGGTCTGTGATCGAGTCCGACACAACGAGCCTAGTGTGTGAAGTCAGTCCTGAACTGTTGAACCCAGTGCAAGCCCGGAACGAGACGGAGAGGCCAGTGCAAGAGTTGATACGGCGGAACGGTGTTATCGGAGAGATATTTGTACAGTGTACGTGTTGCCAATTGTACAGTATTGGCTGTTATTTATTCAACTATTAAAGTGTTACGTTACTTTGGAGCCCTGAGTTGTCAAGTTCTTTAAGTTGGTGGTGTAAGGTGCAGTTTGCAGAGAGCCTGGATAGTGAGATTCGTAACAATATAATTACGTTCATAAAACTAATGCTGTCAAGATGATTTCATATTTTAGCAAACCCTCCATGTAGACCTATATCTCAGTCGTCTTATAGCGTTGAACCATTTCATTCAGAAATGCTGTTATCATAACGTCGGTGAATCTCTAGTGCTTGCGAGAAAACATTTTTTTTTGACAGGATTCCATCAATAGTTGCTTTTTATCTTAGTTATTTTCTGCTCCTTCTTTTTCTATTTCTTTGCATTTTGAGTCCAATTAACACATTTCTACACTGTTCAAGAAAATAATTATAATTTGTGGCTTCGTAGCGGCTACTTTAGATCATGCTACAACTCCACCAAACTAATAAGAATTCGTGGAACGTCGTTGGTTTATTTATAGATTCATCCGAATATATTCACATTAACATTGATCTCTGTATGAAATAATGGCCTTATGTTTCTTGTTTATCGTTTAGTATGTGTAAGGAATTGACGTCTACTAGAAGCACTATATACGGATGTAGGGTATTTACGGCAATGCTTTAGATTAGTATTAAAGTTTAAAGTGTCAAAGATTTTGTTTAAATCACGAACTCAAAGTGTTGCATTTAAAGAGGATATTATAAAATCTTTAAAAAAATTACTGGCATTCATGCGGCCCTTTCGGTGGCCCTACTGGCCCAATAGGGTACAGGTCCACCGGGCATTTGCACTGATGCCCATATAGCCAGTCCGCCCATGGTAGAGATAAAGCGAAGATTTATTGCATTTATAAGTTTCACTCGCGAGTTACGGTTTAAAAGAGTGTCGAGTTGACCTTAGTTTCAAGAACAGACTTTAAGTATGCGCTTGTCTAGGAACAGACGAATGTGTAACAAATTACCGACCAATTCAAAGGCAGCGAAGTAACGTGAGAATAAGATTCTCAGTAGGGAGGGGCTAGGCTCAGTTGGGGGGGGGGGAAGGGATGGTCGCTATATTAGTGGTAGAGGCTAACCAGGCGTAGCCCTTGAGTTCAAAGTTAACAGACCATGAAATTATTCTTGGTTAATCAATCACACTCAAAACATATTAAAAGACAATCGTAGAAATACCATAGCACATCCACAGTAGAGCCACAAAACTACCACAAAACAACTAATGAACTATCATAGACCAACCTCAGAACTATTACATAACAACTAATACCACCATAGAAAAAACACAAAAGTACCATAGAACAACCTCAGAACAACCACAGTGCAGCCACAGTACCACAATAAATTTATGTCCAGTGCAATTATAAAATGTCAGTGTTCATCTTACTCTTAATAACCTTTCAATATTGTTGTTTTTTAAGTTAATATCACCAGTTATTTAATATTTTCCTCTCGAGACTGCGTGACATTATTTCAGATAAAAATAGCAATCTGAAAACTTTAAAACAAATATTTTTATAACATCAAATGACACCATCAAGTGACAAAATCAAATGACACCATCAAGTGACAAAATCAAATGACACCATCAAGTGACAAAACCAAATGACACCAGAACGTTCATCGATGTGTCCCTGTCAAGAGATCGTCACGCAAGTTATCAAAAGGTCGAATTGGAGTCAGATCTCTGACCCTAGCCTCGGTGGATTATCGGAATTAGGAAGAAAAAGTCAAAAAATTAAAATATATTTAGTAGATATACAAGGGAAGATAGATAGATAGATAGATAGATAGATAGATAGATAGATAGATAGATAGATAGATAGATAGATAGATAGATAGATAGATAGATAGATATTAGGACCGGATTTACACATGAAAAGGCCTTAACCTATTTTAAGATACGTGGCATTTGATATGGCCTGGTGATATCTGTGGCAATTAGAAGCATTGTACCTGACCAGAGACAATCTTTTCTATATTAAAGGATATCATTGCTAAATATGGTTTTCGGTTATTTAAAGGATTTAACTGATTAACAATTAAGGTGTACAGCGATAGGGAAATAATACATCCTTGTGTGTCAGACCTTATTCCTCTGTAGATCCTTGTGTGTCAGACCATATTCCTCTGCAGATCCTTGTGTGTCAGACCTTATTCCTCTGTAGATCCTTGTGTGTCAGACCATATTCCTCTGTAGATCCTTGTGTGTCAGACCCTATTCCTCTGTAGATCCTTGTGTGTCAGACCTTATTCCTCTGTAGATCCTTGTGTGTCAGACCCTATTCCTCTGTAGATCCTTGTGTGTCAGACCCTATTCCTCTGTAGATCCTTGTGTGTCAGACCATATTCCTCTGTAGATCCTTGTGTGTCAGACCCTATTCCTCTGTAGATCCTTGTGTGTCAGACCTTATTCCTCTGCAGATCCTTGTGTGTCAGACCATATTCCTCTGTAGATCCTTGTGTGTCAGACCATATTCCTCTGCAGATCCTTGTGAGTCAGACCATATTCCTCTGCAGATCCTTGTGTGTCAGACCATATTCCTCTGCAGATCCTTGTGAGTCAGACCATATTCCTCTGCAGATCCTTGTGAGTCAGACCATATTCCGATGAACTATAGTCATGACTATGTACAGCCATACCAACGACAAAAATTGTTAAACAAAATATTTTTTAAAAAAATTACGGAAGGAAAAATTATTACGTTAATGGGTTAAGTGTAATGAGTTTAGTGTAATGAGTTAAGTGTAATGGGTTAAGTGTAATGCACTTACTTGAAAAGTAACTCATATAAAGATAATAAAACAACTTTCCAACATAATGTCAGCAATAAATTATAAAACAAACACGCCGTGACTGTAATTACTAAAGAAAAAAAATATTGTCTCGTCTGCCGACACACTTGACGCTCAGCGCATGCTCGAGTATAGCTAAGCAACACAGACAAATTTCTTGGGAATCTCCGTGTTTAGAGTTTTTAACAAGGTTAAACTAATAGTTTTAGCGGAAACACAAAGTCAGAATCGGCCTCCGAAGTGATCCACTCAGGCAGGCAAAAAGGCGGGTCTCAATCATTTCAGCATGAATTTCAGAAACTATGAACTGAAAACTATCAACAACCACAGTTCTATATCCGTCGATACAAAAAACAAAAAGAAGAGACTAATGAAAGTCCAAAGTGTTGCCGATAATATTGTAGTGTTAGGTCGACTGTCGACATGATACCACAAGGTACGTAGATATATCACTGTTACTATTATTTTTACATTGTTACTATTCAATGAACTATCTGTTATGGGGGTATGGTTCAGTGTGAGCTAGTTTAATTGGTGTTTTTGAATGATCATCTAATTAATGTTTTTATCAAGAGTTAATCTCTCATTCAAAGCCTCAAGGAGGAGGTCTTTCCCTTTGTTGAAGTGTATTTTGTACTGTCCCCTTAGCACTCCACTTGTAATGACGTATCAAACACCGTTTATCCAATTTGTTATAAAATATACCTATACATACAAATTGCATTCTTTGTCCGTTGAAACAAAAAGAGATCTTTACATTGATAGTAGATTTTAGAACGGAATTTTGTTTTACATTATTTAAGAAAAGAACAAAACCTTTTGCATAGATGTCAAATACATACAGAAAAATCCCCTCAATCAATATAATCTTCCCATGCTTTTCTACTATTACTAGTGAATAGTTGAAAAATTTGTGTTTTATTTTTTAAAAAAACTGCTTGCATATTTAATTGTAAAACTTAAACGATTGGCTTTCAGAAAGCAAACAAGTATAGCCCATTGCACTAGAACTTTGCAACATCTAAAATATCATAATATCCCATTTTCAGCATCTTTTGTATTTTTTTCAGCTCTAGACCGGACGGACCAACGAACAGACAGATTACGCAAAACTAATGGCGGCTTTCCCCCCAGAATTAGACATTTTACACTTTCCATTTGTATTATGCAATAATAATGAAAAAAATGTTCAGTAATGTTCAGTAATAAGTAGATACATGGATAAATTGATTGATTGATTTGACAGCAGCATTGGGTAGGAAACCTATACCAAATTGGATATGTACATATATTAAACATAAATGAATAACAGCACCAGGGACCAAGTTTTTTAAGAGAGAAAGTAGTGAATTAAAATGCTACGAAAATAAGGGCATGCGCCGACCGAGGCTCGAACCTGTGACTCCGGATTCGACACCACCGCCTAGCGATAACGCACCAAGCGAAAGTAACCTCTAGACTCTAGACCATCGGAATGTCCAAAAAAACATTCTTCTGATCAAGAGTCATTTCGCTCGTATGCAAATTACCACCCCAGTGATCAAAGGTCACAAGCCCCAGCTAGCCCCTCCCCCACCCTCGCAGCATCCGTTCACTAACAACTTCGATAGAGCCGACATAGACAGCCGTTAGGCATGTATTAGACAAACGATGGCTCTATCTAATTGTATATCTCTCACAAAGACAAGTGGACAACATAAACACATTACATATAGAAGCTTCAGTGGGTACGAGCAATAATGCTGTAAATGTAAACATAGAGTTGAAGCTAGGTGCTAGGGACCAAGTGTCGAATCCGGAGTCACAGGTTCGAGCCTCGGTCGGCGCATGCCCTTATTTTCGTAGCATTTTAATTCACTACTTTCTCTCTTAAAAAACTTGGTCCCTGGTGCTGTTATTCATTTATGTTTAATATATGTATGTATCATTTGTTTCAGCACCTAGCTTCAACTCTATGTTTACAAATTGGATATGACCTATGTCTAAGGAAATTTTAAAGGAGAAAGGTGTAACAAGTTTACCCCACTCGGAAACGCTTTAACAACCAACTCAAACGTCAGTTCGCCCTCACTGGCAAAAGCAAACAGCTAAACAGCCAGATGCTAATGGTTACTGAAAGAAACAGCTAGAGAGCGTTTACGAATGTTACTTAACAAACATTTGAGACCCAAAGACAATCCAACAGAGGCGTAGACAGCGACAAGAGAACTTAAATAGAGGCGTTGGACAGATAACGGTTTTGTTTGCATCAGATCTAACAAATCATGTAGGTTGAAACTGGGTCTGCGAAGTCACGTGAAATAAGGAACTCATCCTTAATCATCGGACCGAAGACAACGTAGTATGAGTTGTATATATTGATAGTAAATAATTAATTTTTAAAAAAGGAATACAGATTAGATAGAAAGATTACTTCGGATGCATTTTTTTAATTAAACTCAACATGTGAAAATTAGATCAAATACACTGACCTATAAGTTCTCACGTTGAATCGTCCAAGTAAAAATTCCATTTGGAAACACGAACCAAAACACGGGCACTAGATCTACTACAACACTCGGGAATTCGTCCGAATTTAATTTCACCTCGCTAGATCATCCAACACTAAAGGGACAAAAACGAATTTAAAAATGGAGACATTCGATCAAAGACACCGCCTGAGCCCACTCAATGCAAAAAAAAGAAATAGTAATAAAATAAACTTCAAACATAAATGATCACAAAGTTCCGGTGGTTGCATACATTTGCCTTGAACATCAATCGATATCTATGATATGGTAGTCGGGGAGGTGGCTTTCAGTTTGATAAACGAGGTTCAGCTAAAAGGTGTTTATGTCCTACCCATAGACAATACAAGATCATCGTTGATTTTCCTTTTAATTACTTGGATGGTTTTTTTAAATATTGATTTCCAATTTTGTCCACTTTTTGGGATCAGTAAAATTGCACAAAAAGATAAATAAATAATACACGAGGCAAGTCAAACTTAAAAACCAAGCTTTTCTTTGAACAAGACCTGGAATCATTCTATCATGTAGGGGCTAGCGTGCCTAATTGGACTAGAATCAATTGACCTAAATATTGTAAATAATGAATTGAAAATACTGTTTTAAAGTGTGTTTCTACAGTTCCGACTGTTGTATGTGTTCCATACTCTTTCTAGAGGGATGAGAAAGAGAGACTCAAACAATGGAGTTACATTCATTTGGTGAACTAGTTGGTTTTTTTAGCTTTGTCCTGTAGGAAGTAAGTTTCATGTTACTTCCGGTACTAGAAGCAGACGGTCAAAGGTTCTAAAGGAGTTGCGTCAAAACAAAGAAATAAGAAATTTTGAACTTAACTTAATGTAGACCTAAGTGATGGAAATAAGTGATGGAAATAAGTGATGGAAATACGTGATGGAAATAAGTGATGGAAATAAGTGATGGAAATAAGTGATGGAAATAAGTGATGGAAATAAGTGATGGAAATAAGTGATGGAAATACGTGATGGAAATAAGTGATGGAAATAAGTGATGGAAATAAGTGATGGAAATACGTGATGGAAATAAGTGATGGAAATAAGTGATAGAAATAAGTGATGGAAATAAGTGATGGAAATAAGTGATGGAAATAAGTGATGGAAATAAGTGATGGAAATACGTGATGGAAATAAGTGATGGAAATAAGTGATGGAAATAAGTGATGGAAATAAGTGATAGACAAAAAGTGATGAAAATAAGTGATAGACAAAAAGTGATGGGAATAAGTGATAGACAAAAAGTGATGGGACTAAGGTGATGGAACTAAAGTGCAAGCTAACAACAGGAAGTGTAAGTTGTTTAGTCGTGTACTTGTATTTAGTTCCAAGCGTTTAGTAGTTCACTTAGAATGACATCAGCATTGGTCTGTTTCTAGATGTATTCACTTAGAATTACATCAGCATTGGTCTGTTTCTAGATGTATTCACTTAGAATGACATCAGCATTGATCTGTTTCTAGATGTATTCACTTAGAATTACATCAGCGTTGGTCTGTTTCTAGATGTATTCACTTAGAATTACATCAGCATTGGTCTGTTTCTAGATGTATTCAATTAGAATGACATCAGCATTGGTCTGTTTCTAGATGTATTCAATTAGAATTACATCAGCGTTGGTCTGTTTCTAGATGTATTCAATTAGAATTACATCAGCGTTGGTCTGTTTCTAGATGTATTCACTTAGAATTACATCAGCATTGGTCTGTTTCTAGATGTATTCACTTAGAATTACATCAGCATTGGTCTGTTTCTAGATGTATTCACTTAGAATTACATCAGCATTGGTCTGTTTCTAGATGTATTCAATTAGAATTACATCAGCGTTGGTCTGTTTCTAGATGTATTCAATTAGAATTACATCAGCATTGGTCTGTTTCTAGATGTATTCACTTAGAATTACATCAGCGTTGGTCTGTTTCTAAATGTATTCACTTAGAATTACATCAGCGTTGGTCTGTTTCTAGATGTATTCACTTAGAATTACATCAGCGTTGGTCTGTTTCTAAATGTATTCACTTAGAATTACATCAGCATTGGTCTGTTTCTAGATGTATTCACTTAGAATTACATCAGCGTTGGTCTGTTTCTAAATGTATTCACTTAGAATGAAATCAGCATTGGTCTGTTTCTAGATGTATTCACTTAGAATGACATCAGCATTGGTCTGTTTCTAGATGTATTCACTTAGAATGACATCAGAATTGGTCTGTTTCTAGATGTATTCAATTAGAATTACATCAGCATTGGTCAGTTTCTAGATGTATTCACTTAGAATTACATCAGCATTGGTCTGTTTCTAGATGTATTCACTTAGAATTACATCAGCATTGGTCTGTTTCTAGATGTATTCACTTAGAATTACATCAGCATTGGTCTGTTTCTAGATGTATTCACTTAGAATGACATCAGCATTGGTCTGTTTCTAGATGTATTCACTTAGAATTACATCAGAATTGGTCTGTTTCTAGATGTATTCAATTAGAATTACATCAGCATTGGTCTGTTTCTAGATGTATTCACTTAGAATTACATCAGCATTGGTCTGTTTCTAGATGTATTCACTTAGAATGACATCAGCATTGGTCTGTTTCTAGATGTATTCACTTAGAATTACATCAGAATTGGTCTGTTTCTAGTTGTATTCAATTAGAATGACATCAGCATTGGTCTGTTTCTAGATGTATTCAATTAGAATTACATCAGCATTGGTCTGTTTCTAGATGTATTCACTTAGAATGACATCAGCATTGGTCTGTTTCTAGATGTATTCACTTAGAATTACATCAGAATTGGTCTGTTTCTAGATGTATTCAATTAGAATTACATCAGCATTGGTCTGTTTCTAGATGTATTCACTTAGAATTACATCAGCATTGGTCTGTTTCTAGATGTATTCACTTAGAATGACATCAGCATTGGTCTGTTTCTAGATGTATTCACTTAGAATTACATCAGAATTGGTCTGTTTCTAGATGTATTCACTTAGAATTACATCAGAATTGGTCTGTTTCTAGATGTATTCACTTAGAATTACATCAGCATTGGTCTGTTTCTAGATGTATTCACTTAGAATGACATCAGCATTGGTCTGTTTCTAGATGTATTCACTTAGAATTACATCAGAATTGGTCTGTTTCTAGATGTATTCAATTAGAATTACATCAGCATTGGTCTGTTTCTAGATGTATTCACTTAGAATTACATCAGCATTGGTCTGTTTCTAGATGTATTCACTTAGAATGACATCAGCATTGGTCTGTTTCTAGATGTATTCACTTAGAATTACATCAGAATTGGTCTGTTTCTAGATGTATTCAATTAGAATGACATCAGCATTGGTCTGTTTCTAGATGTATTCAATTAGAATTACATCAGCATTGGTCTGTTTCTAGATGTACTCACTTAGAATGACATCAGCATTGGTCTGTTTCTAGATGTATTCACTTAGAATTACATCAGCGTTGGTCTGTTTCTAGATGTATTCACTTAGAATTACATCAGCGTTGGTCTGTTTCTAAATGTATTCACTTAGAATTACATCAGCATTGGTCTGTTTCTAGATGTATTCATTTAGAATTACATCAGCGTTGGTCTGTTTCTAAATGTATTCACTTAGAATGAAATCAGCATTGGTCTGTTTCTAGATGTATTCACTTAGAATGACATCAGCATTGGTCTGTTTCTAGATGTATTCAATTAGAATGACATCAGAATTGGTCTGTTTCTAGATGTATTCAATTAGAATTACATCAGCATTGGTCAGTTTCTAGATGTATTCACTTAGAATTACATCAGCATTGGTCTGTTTCTAGATGTATTCACTTAGAATTACATCAGCATTGGTCTGTTTCTAGATGTATTCACTTAGAATTACATCAGCATTGGTCTGTTTCTAGATGTATTCACTTAGAATTACATCAGCATTGGTCTGTTTCTAGATGTATTCACTTAGAATGACATCAGCATTGGTCTGTTTCTAGATGTATTCACTTAGAATGACATCAGCATTGGTCTGTTTCTAGATGTATTCACTTAGAATGACATCAGCATTGGTCTGTTTCTAGATGTATTCACTTAGAATTACATCAGCATTGGTCTGTTTCTAGATGTATTCACTTAGAATTACATCAGCATTGGTCTGTTTCTAGATGTATTCACTTAGAATGACATCAGCATTGGTCTGTTTCTAGATGTATTCACTTAGAATTACATCAGAATTGGTCTGTTTCTAGATGTATTCACTTAGAATTACATCAGAATTGGTCTGTTTCTAGATGTATTCACTTAGAATTACATCAGCATTGGTCTGTTTCTAGATGTATTCACTTAGAATGACATCAGCATTGGTCTGTTTCTAGATGTATTCACTTAGAATTACATCAGAATTGGTCTGTTTCTAGATGTATTCAATTAGAATTACATCAGCATTGGTCTGTTTCTAGATGTATTCACTTAGAATTACATCAGCATTGGTCTGTTTCTAGATGTATTCACTTAGAATGACATCAGCATTGGTCTGTTTCTAGATGTATTCACTTAGAATTACATCAGAATTGGTCTGTTTCTAGATGTATTCACTTAGAATTACATCAGAATTGGTCTGTTTCTAGATGTATTCACTTAGAATTACATCAGCATTGGTCTGTTTCTAGATGTATTCACTTAGAATTACATCAGCGTTGGTCTGTTTCTAGATGTATTCACTTAGAATTACATCAGCATTGGTCTGTTTCTAGATGTATTCAATTAGAATGACATCAGCATTGGTCTGTTTCTAGATGTATTCAATTAGAATTACATCAGCGTTGGTCTGTTTCTAGATGTATTCAATTAGAATTACATCAGCGTTGGTCTGTTTCTAGATGTATTCACTTAGAATTACATCAGCATTGGTCTGTTTCTAGATGTATTCACTTAGAATTACATCAGCATTGGTCTGTTTCTAGATGTATTCACTTAGAATTACATCAGCATTGGTCTGTTTCTAGATGTATTCAATTAGAATTACATCAGCGTTGGTCTGTTTCTAGATGTATTCAATTAGAATTACATCAGCATTGGTCTGTTTCTAGATGTATTCACTTAGAATTACATCAGAATTGGTCTGTTTCTAGATGTATTCACTTAGAATTACATCAGCGTTGGTCTGTTTCTAAATGTATTCACTTAGAATTACATCAGCATTGGTCTGTTTCTAGATGTATTCACTTAGAATTACATCAGCATTGGTCTGTTTCTAGATGTATTCACTTAGAATTACATCAGCATTGGTCTGTTTCTAGATGTATTCAATTAGAATTACATCAGCGTTGGTCTGTTTCTAGATGTATTCAATTAGAATTACATCAGCATTGGTCTGTTTCTAGATGTATTCACTTAGAATTACATCAGAATTGGTCTGTTTCTAGATGTATTCACTTAGAATTACATCAGCGTTGGTCTGTTTCTAAATGTATTCACTTAGAATTACATCAGCGTTGGTCTGTTTCTAGATGTATTCACTTAGAATTACATCAGCGTTGGTCTGTTTCTAAATGTATTCACTTAGAATTACATCAGCATTGGTCTGTTTCTAGATGTATTCACTTAGAATTACATCAGCGTTGGTCTGTTTCTAAATGTATTCACTTAGAATGAAATCAGCATTGGTCTGTTTCTAGATGTATTCACTTAGAATGACATCAGCATTGGTCTGTTTCTAGATGTATTCACTTAGAATGACATCAGAATTGGTCTGTTTCTAGATGTATTCAATTAGAATTACATCAGCATTGGTCAGTTTCTAGATGTATTCACTTAGAATTACATCAGCATTGGTCTGTTTCTAGATGTATTCACTTAGAATTACATCAGCATTGGTCTGTTTCTAGATGTATTCACTTAGAATTACATCAGCATTGGTCTGTTTCTAGATGTATTCACTTAGAATGACATCAGCATTGGTCTGTTTCTAGATGTATTCACTTAGAATTACATCAGAATTGGTCTGTTTCTAGATGTATTCAATTAGAATTACATCAGCATTGGTCTGTTTCTAGATGTATTCACTTAGAATTACATCAGCATTGGTCTGTTTCTAGATGTATTCACTTAGAATGACATCAGCATTGGTCTGTTTCTAGATGTATTCACTTAGAATTACATCAGAATTGGTCTGTTTCTAGTTGTATTCAATTAGAATGACATCAGCATTGGTCTGTTTCTAGATGTATTCAATTAGAATTACATCAGCATTGGTCTGTTTCTAGATGTATTCACTTAGAATGACATCAGCATTGGTCTGTTTCTAGATGTATTCACTTAGAATTACATCAGAATTGGTCTGTTTCTAGATGTATTCAATTAGAATTACATCAGCATTGGTCTGTTTCTAGATGTATTCACTTAGAATTACATCAGCATTGGTCTGTTTCTAGATGTATTCACTTAGAATGACATCAGCATTGGTCTGTTTCTAGATGTATTCACTTAGAATTACATCAGAATTGGTCTGTTTCTAGATGTATTCACTTAGAATTACATCAGAATTGGTCTGTTTCTAGATGTATTCACTTAGAATTACATCAGCATTGGTCTGTTTCTAGATGTATTCACTTAGAATGACATCAGCATTGGTCTGTTTCTAGATGTATTCACTTAGAATTACATCAGAATTGGTCTGTTTCTAGATGTATTCAATTAGAATTACATCAGCATTGGTCTGTTTCTAGATGTATTCACTTAGAATTACATCAGCATTGGTCTGTTTCTAGATGTATTCACTTAGAATGACATCAGCATTGGTCTGTTTCTAGATGTATTCACTTAGAATTACATCAGAATTGGTCTGTTTCTAGATGTATTCAATTAGAATGACATCAGCATTGGTCTGTTTCTAGATGTATTCAATTAGAATTACATCAGCATTGGTCTGTTTCTAGATGTACTCACTTAGAATGACATCAGCATTGGTCTGTTTCTAGATGTATTCACTTAGAATTACATCAGCGTTGGTCTGTTTCTAGATGTATTCACTTAGAATTACATCAGCGTTGGTCTGTTTCTAAATGTATTCACTTAGAATTACATCAGCATTGGTCTGTTTCTAGATGTATTCACTTAGAATTACATCAGCGTTGGTCTGTTTCTAAATGTATTCACTTAGAATGAAATCAGCATTGGTCTGTTTCTAGATGTATTCACTTAGAATGACATCAGCATTGGTCTGTTTCTAGATGTATTCAATTAGAATGACATCAGAATTGGTCTGTTTCTAGATGTATTCAATTAGAATTACATCAGCATTGGTCAGTTTCTAGATGTATTCACTTAGAATTACATCAGCATTGGTCTGTTTCTAGATGTATTCACTTAGAATTACATCAGCATTGGTCTGTTTCTAGATGTATTCACTTAGAATTACATCAGCATTGGTCTGTTTCTAGATGTATTCACTTAGAATTACATCAGCATTGGTCTGTTTCTAGATGTATTCACTTAGAATGACATCAGCATTGGTCTGTTTCTAGATGTATTCACTTAGAATGACATCAGCATTGGTCTGTTTCTAGATGTATTCACTTAGAATGACATCAGCATTGGTCTGTTTCTAGATGTATTCACTTAGAATTACATCAGCATTGGTCTGTTTCTAGATGTATTCACTTAGAATTACATCAGCATTGGTCTGTTTCTAGATGTATTCACTTAGAATGACATCAGCATTGGTCTGTTTCTAGATGTATTCACTTAGAATTACATCAGAATTGGTCTGTTTCTAGATGTATTCACTTAGAATTACATCAGAATTGGTCTGTTTCTAGATGTATTCACTTAGAATTACATCAGCATTGGTCTGTTTCTAGATGTATTCACTTAGAATGACATCAGCATTGGTCTGTTTCTAGATGTATTCACTTAGAATTACATCAGAATTGGTCTGTTTCTAGATGTATTCAATTAGAATTACATCAGCATTGGTCTGTTTCTAGATGTATTCACTTAGAATTACATCAGCATTGGTCTGTTTCTAGATGTATTCACTTAGAATGACATCAGCATTGGTCTGTTTCTAGATGTATTCACTTAGAATTACATCAGAATTGGTCTGTTTCTAGATGTATTCACTTAGAATTACATCAGAATTGGTCTGTTTCTAGATGTATTCACTTAGAATTACATCAGCATTGGTCTGTTTCTAGATGTATTCACTTAGAATGACATCAGCATTGGTCTGTTTCTAGATGTATTCACTTAGAATTACATCAGAATTGGTCTGTTTCTAGATGTATTCAATTAGAATGACATCAGCATTGGTCTGTTTCTAGATGTATTCACTTAGAATTACATCAGCATTGGTCTGTTTCTAGATGTACTCACTTAGAATGACATCAGCATTGGTCTGTTTCTAGATGTATTCACTTAGAATTACATCAGAATTGGTCTGTTTCTAGATGTATTCAATTAGAATGACATCAGCATTGGTCTGTTTCTAGATGTATTCAATTAGAATTACATCAGCATTGGTCTGTTTCTAGATGTATTCACTTAGAATGACATCAGCATTGGTCTGTTTCTAGATGTATTCACTTAGAATTACATCAGAATTGGTCTGTTTCTAGATGTATTCAATTAGAATTACATCAGCATTGGTCTGTTTCTAGATGTATTCACTTAGAATGACATCAGCATTGGTCTGTTTCTAGATGTATTCAATTAGAATTACATCAGCATTGGTCTGTTTCTAGATGTATTCATTTAGAATTACATCAGCATTGGTCTGTTTCTAGATGTATTCAATTAGAATTACATCAGCATTGGTCTGTTTCTAGATGTATTCATTTAGAATTACATCAGCATTGGTCTGTTTCTAGATGTATTCAATTAGAATTACATCAGCATTGGTCTGTTTCTAGATGTATTCACTTAGAATTACATCAGCATTGGTCTGTTTCTAGATGTAACTGTAGCTAGACGTTTCTAAACATAATACACCTATTACACTGCACTGCAGGCTTTGTGCGCATCCTTACAAGGCCGTCAAACATCTTTTAAAATGCCCCTATTACCTTAGAATTTATAGCTAGTTCTTTTCGATTGGGAATATGGGGATTGTGTTTTATTTCGATTCTTAAAACTAAAGATTTTCTTTTGGGTGAAGAGTGATTTTAAATAATCTTCAACGACCAATGTGTGTTACACTATCAATAGAGAGAACGAAGACAAATTGTCTCTTTGGCCAGTCGACATAGTTCTGTGTCTATAAATAGATCTAATCATAAAATATGTTTCTTGAAATCAATGTTGTTTATCGACTCTTAGTTTTTACTTTCAATCCAAACAAAATTATAATTTTTTATTATTACAATTATTATTTGGCTTTGAGATTTTCGTTTTTAAAACTGGAAATCGTTTCCATTCACTGCATGCCTTATGTCTCAACAGAACTGTCTACTCACATCACTGGTCATCTTGGTTAGGAGCTCGTCTGTTAGGAGCTCGTCTGTTAGGAGGTCGTCTGTTAGGAGCTCGTCTGTTAGGAGGTCGTCTGTTGGGAGGTCGTCTGTTGGGAGGTCGTCTGTTAGGAGCTCGTCTGTTGGGAGGTCGTCTGTTGGGAGGTCGTCTGTTGGGAGGTCGTCTGTTGGGAGGTCGTCTGTTAGGAGGTCGTCTGTTAGGAGCTCGTCTGTTGGGAGGTCGTCTGTTAGGAGCTCGTCTGTTAGGAGCTCGTCTGTTAGGAGGTCGTCTGTTAGGAGCTCGTCTGTTAGGAGCTCAACTGTTGGGAGCTCGTCTGTTAGGAGGTCGTCTGTTAGGAGGTCGTCTGTTGGGAGGTCGTCTGTTGGGAGGTCGTCTGTTGGGAGGTCGTCTGTTGGGAGGTCGTCTGTTAGGAGCTCGTCTGTTAGGAGGTCGTCTGTTAGGAGGTCGTCTGTTAGGAGGTCGTCTGTTGGGAGGTCGTCTGTTAGGAGCTCGTCTGTTGGGAGGTCGTCTGTTAGGAGGTCGTCTGTTAGGAGCTCGTCTGTTGGGAGGTCGTCTGTTAGGAGGTCGACTGTTGGGAGGTCGTCTGTTAGGAGCTCGTCTGTTGGGAGGTCGTCTGTTGGGAGGTCGTCTGTTGGGAGGTCGTCTGTTAGGAGGTCGTCTGTTAGGAGCTCGTCTGTTGGGAGGTCGTCTGTTAGGAGCTCGTCTGTTGGGAGGTCGTCTGTTGGGAGGTCGTCTGTTGGGAGGTCGTCTGTTAGGAGGTCGTCTGTTAGGAGCTCGTCTGTTGGGAGGTCGTCTGTTGGGAGGTCGTCTGTTAGGAGGTCGTCTGTTAGGAGGTCGTCTGTTAGGAGGTCGTCTGTTGGGAGGTCGTCTGTTAGGAGGTCGTCTGTTAGGAGCTCGTCTGTTGGGAGGTCGTCTGTTAGGAGCTCGTCTGTTAGGAGGTCGTCTGTTGGGAGGTCGTCTGTTAGGAGCTAGAGCTCGTCTGTTGGGAGGTCGTCTGTTGGGAGGTCGTCTGTTGGGAGCTCGTCTGTTAGGAGCTCGTCTGTTAGGAGGTCGTCTGTTAGGAGGTCGTCTGTTAGGAGCTCGACTGTTAGGAGGTCGTCTGTTAGGAGGTCGTCTGTTAGGAGCTCGTCTGTTGGGAGGTCGTCTGTTAGGAGGTCGTCTGTTAGGAGCTCGTCTGTTGGGAGGTCGTCTGTTAGGAGGTCGTCTGTTGGGAGCTCGTCTGTTAGGAGCTCGTCTGTTAGGAGGTCGTCTGTTAGGAGCTCGACTGTTAGGAGGTCGTCTGTTAGGAGGTCGACTGTTAGGAGCTCAACTGTTGGGAGCTCGTCTGTTAGGAGGTCGTCTGTTAGGAGCTCGTCTGTTGGGAGGTCGTCTGTTAGGAGGTCGTCTCTGTTAGGAGGTCGTCTGTTAGGAGGTCGTCTGTTAGGAGGTCGTCTGTTAGGAGCTCGTCTGTTGGGAGGTCGTCTGTTAGGAGGTCGTCTGTTAGGAGCTCGTCTGTTAGGAGCTCGTCTGTTAGGAGCTCGTCTGTTAGGAGGTCGTCTGTTAGGAGCTCGTCTGTTAGGAGGTCGTCTGTTAGGAGGTCGTCTGTTAGGAGCTCGTCTGTTAGGAGGTCGTCTGTTAGGAGCTCGTCTGTTAGGAGCTCGTCTGTTGGGAGGTCGTCTGTTAGGAGCTCGTCTGTTAGGAGCTCGTCTGTTAGGAGGTCGGCTGTTGGGAGGTCGTCTGTTAGGTCGTCTGTTAGGAGCTCGTCTGTTAGGAGGTCGGCTGTTGGGAGGTCGTCTGTTAGGTCGTCTGTTAGGAGCTAGAGCTCGTCTGTTAGGAGGTCGTCTGTTAGGAGGTCGTCTGTTAGGAGCTCGTCTGTTAGGAGGTCGTCTGTTAGGAGGTCGTCTGTTGGAGGTCGTCTGTTGGGAGGTCGTCTGTTAGGAGGTCGTCTGTTAGGAGCTCGTCTGTTAGGAGCTCGTCTGTTGGGAGGTCGACTGTTAGGAGGTCATCTGTTGGGAGCTCGTCTGTTGGGAGCTCGTCTGTTGGGAGCTCGTCTGTTAGGAGGTCGTCTGTTGGGAGGTCGTCTGTTGGGAGGTCGTCTGTTAGGAGCTCGTCTGTTAGGAGGTCGTCTGTTGGGAGGTCGACTGTTAGGAGGTCGTCTGTTAGGAGCTCGTCTGTTAGGAGGTCGTCTGTTAGGTCGTCTGTTAGGAGCTAGAGCTCGTCTGTTAGGAGGTCGTCTGTTAGGAGGTCGACTGTTAGGAGGTCGTCTGTTAGGAGGTCGTCTGTTAGGTCGTCTGTTAGGAGCTAGAGCTCGTCTGTTAGGAGGTCGTCTGTTAGGAGGTCGACTGTTAGGAGGTCGTCTGTTAGGAGGTCGTCTGTTAGGAGCTCGTCTGTTAGGAGGTCGTCTGTTAGGTCGTCTGTTAGGAGCTAGAGCTCGTCTGTTAGGAGGTCGTCTGTTAGGAGGTCGACTGTTAGGAGGTCGTCTGTTAGGAGGTCGTCTATTAGGTCGTCTGTTAGGAGCTAGAGCTCGTCTGTTAGGAGGTCGTCTGTTAGGTCGTCTGTTAGGAGCTAGAGCTCGACTGTTAGGAGGTCGTCTGTTAGGAGGTCGACTGTTAGGAGGTCGTCTGTTAGGAGGTCGTCTGTTGGGAGGTCGACTGTTAGGAGGTCGTCTGTTAGGAGCTCGTCTGTTAGGAGGTCGTCTGTTGGGAGGTCGTCTGTTGGGAGCTCGTCTGTTAGGAGGTCGTCTGTTGGGAGGTCGACTGTTAGGAGCTCGTCTGTTGGGAGCTCGTCTGTTAGGAGGTCGTCTGTTGGGAGGTCGTCTGTTGGGAGGTCGTCTGTTAGGAGCTCGTCTGTTAGGAGGTCGTCTGTTGGGAGGTCGACTGTTAGGAGGTCGTCTGTTAGGAGGTCGTCTGTTAGGAGGTCGTCTGTTAGGAGGTCGTCTGTTAGGAGCTCGTCTGTTAGGAGGTTGTCTGTTGGGAGGTCGTCTGTTGGGAGCTCGACTGTTGGGAGGTCGTCTGTTGGGAGGTCGTCTGTTGGGAGCTCGTCTGTTAGGAGGTCGTCTGTTGGGAGGTCGTCTGTTGGGAGGTCGTCTGTTAGGAGGTCGTCTGTTAGGAGCTCGTCTGTTGGGAGCTCGTCTGTTAGGAGGTCGTCTGTTGGGAGGTCGTCTGTTGGGAGGTCGTCTGTTAGGAGCTCGTCTGTTAGGAGGTCGTCTGTTGGGAGGTCGTCTGTTGGGAGGTCGTCTGTTGGGAGGTCGTCTGTTAGGAGGTCGTCTGTTGGGAGCTCGTCTGTTAGGAGGTCGTCTGTTAGGAGCTCGTCTGTTAGGAGCTCAACTGTTGGGAGCTCGTCTGTTAGGAGGTCGTCTGTTGGGAGGTCGTCTGTTAGGAGCTCGTCTGTTGGGAGGTCGTCTGTTGGGAGGTCGTCTGTTGGGAGGTCGTCTGTTAGGAGGTCGTCTGTTAGGAGGTCAACTGTTGGGAGCTCGTCTGTTAGGAGGTCGTCTGTTGGGAGGTCGTCTGTTAGGAGCTCGTCTGTTGGGAGGTCGTCTGTTGGGAGGTCGTCTGTTGGGAGGTCGTCTGTTGGGAGGTCGTCTGTTAGGAGCTCAACTGTTGGGAGCTCGTCTGTTAGGAGGTCGTCTGTTGGGAGGTCGTCTGTTAGGAGGTCGTCTGTTAGGAGCTCGTCTGTTAGGAGGTCGTCTGTTAGGAGGTCATCTTGGTTAGGAGCTCGTCTGTTAGGAGGTCGTCTGTTAGGAGCTCGTCTGTTAAGGGTCGTCTGTTAGGAGGTCATCTTGGTTAGGAGCTCGTCTGTTGGGAGCTCGTCTGTTAGGAGGTCGACTGTTAGGAGGTCGTCTGTTGGGAGGTCGTCTGTTAGGAGGTCGTCTGTTGGGAGGTCGTCTGTTAGGAGGTCGTCTGTTGGGAGGTCGTCTGTTAGGAGGTCGTCTGTTAGGAGGTCGTCTGTTGGGAGGTCGTCTGTTGGGAGGTCGTCTGTTGGGAGGTCGTCTGTTGGGAGGTCGTCTGTTAGGAGGTCGTCTGTTAGGAGGTCGTCTGTTGGGAGGTCGTCTGTTAGGAGCTCGTCTGTTAGGAGGTCGACTGTTAGGAGGTCGTCTGTTAGGAGGTCGTCTGTTAGGAGGTCGTCTGTTAGGAGGTCGTCTGTTGGGAGGTCGTCTGTTAGGAGGTCGTCTGTTAGGAGCTCGTCTGTTAGGAGCTCGTCTGTTGGGAGGTCGTCTGTTGGGAGGTCGTCTGTTGGGAGGTCGTCTGTTGGGAGGTCGTCTGTTGGGAGGTCGTCTGTTGGGAGGTCTGTTGGGAGGTCGTCTGTTGGGAGGTCGTCTGTTGGGAGGTCGTCTGTTGGGAGGTCGTCTGTTGGGAGGTCGTCTGTTAGGAGCTCGTCTGTTAGGAGCTCAACTGTTGGGAGGTCGTCTGTTAGGAGGTCGTCTGTTGGGAGGTCGTCTGTTGGGAGGTCGTCTGTTAAGGGTCGTCTGTTAGGAGCTCGTCTGTTGGGAGGTCGTCTGTTGGGAGGTCGTCTGTTGGGAGGTCGTCTGTTGGGAGGTCGTCTGTTGGGAGGTCTGTTGGGAGGTCGTCTGTTGGGAGGTCGTCTGTTGGGAGGTCGTCTGTTGGGAGGTCGTCTGTTAGGAGCTCGTCTGTTAGGAGGTCGTCTGTTAGGAGGTCGTCTGTTGGGAGCTCGTCTGTTAGGAGGTCGTCTGTTAGGAGGTCGTCTGTTGGGAGCTCGTCTGTTAGGAGGTCGTCTGTTAGGAGCTCGTCTGTTAGGAGCTCAACTGTTGGGAGCTCGTCTGTTAGGAGGTCGTCTGTTGGGAGGTCATCTGTTAGGAGCTCGTCTGTTGGGAGGTCGTCTGTTGGGAGGTCGTCTGTTAGGAGCTCGTCTGTTAGGAGCTCAACTGTTGGGAGCTCGTCTGTTAGGAGGTCGTCTGTTAGGAGCTCGTCTGTTAGGAGCTCAACTGTTGGGAGCTCGTCTGTTAGGAGGTCGTCTGTTGGGAGGTCGTCTGTTAGGAGCTCGTCTGTTGGGAGGTCGTCTGTTGGGAGGTCGTCTGTTAGGAGCTCGTCTGTTAGGAGCTCAACTGTTGGGAGCTCGTCTGTTAGGAGGTCGTCTGTTAGGAGCTCGTCTGTTAGGAGCTCAACTGTTGGGAGCTCGTCTGTTAGGAGGTCGTCTGTTGGGAGGTCGTCTGTTAGGAGCTCGTCTGTTAGGAGCTCAACTGTTGGGAGCTCGTCTGTTAGGAGCTCAACTGTTGGGAGCTCGTCTGTTGGGAGGTCGTCTGTTGGGAGGTCGTCTGTTGGGAGGTCGTCTGTTAGGAGGTCGTCTGTTAGGAGCTCGTCTGTTGGGAGGTCGTCTGTTGGGAGGTCGTCTGTTGGGAGGTCGTCTGTTAGGAGGTCGTCTGTTAGGAGGTCGTCTGTTGGGAGGTCGTCTGTTGGGAGCTCGTCTGTTGGGAGGTCGTCTGTTGGGAGGTCGTCTGTTAGGAGGTCGTCTGTTAGGAGGTCGTCTGTTAGGAGCTCGTCTGTTGGGAGGTCGTCTGTTGGGAGGTCGTCTGTTGGGAGGTCGTCTGTTAGGAGGTCGTCTGTTAGGAGGTCGTCTGTTGGGAGGTCGTCTGTTGGGAGGTCGTCTGTTGGGAGGTCGTCTGTTGGGAGGTCGTCTGTTGGGAGGTCGTCTGTTAGGAGGTCGTCTGTTGGGAGGTCGTCTGTTAGGAGGTCGTCTGTTAGGAGGTCGCTGTTAGGAGCTCGTCTGTTAGGAGCTCGTCTGTTAGGAGCTCAACTGTTGGGAGCTCGTCTGTTAGGAGGTCGTCTGTTGGGAGGTCGTCTGTTAGGAGGTCGTCTGTTAGGAGCTCGTCTGTTAGGAGGTCGTCTGTTAGGAGGTCATCTTGGTTAGGAGCTCGTCTGTTAGGAGGTCGTCTGTTAGGAGCTCGTCTGTTAAGGGTCGTCTGTTAGGAGGTCATCTTGGTTAGGAGCTCGTCTGTTGGGAGCTCGTCTGTTAGGAGGTCGACTGTTAGGAGGTCGTCTGTTGGGAGGTCGTCTGTTAGGAGGTCGTCTGTTGGGAGGTCGTCTGTTAGGAGGTCGTCTGTTGGGAGGTCGTCTGTTAGGAGGTCGTCTGTTAGGAGGTCGTCTGTTGGGAGGTCGTCTGTTGGGAGGTCGTCTGTTGGGAGGTCGTCTGTTGGGAGGTCGTCTGTTAGGAGGTCGTCTGTTAGGAGGTCGTCTGTTGGGAGGTCGTCTGTTAGGAGCTCGTCTGTTAGGAGGTCGACTGTTAGGAGGTCGTCTGTTAGGAGGTCGTCTGTTAGGAGGTCGTCTGTTAGGAGGTCGTCTGTTGGGAGGTCGTCTGTTAGGAGGTCGTCTGTTAGGAGCTCGTCTGTTAGGAGCTCGTCTGTTGGGAGCTCGTCTGTTAGGAGGTCGTCTGTTAGGAGGTCGTCTGTTAGGAGCTCAACTGTTGGGAGCTCGTCTGTTAGGAGGTCGTCTGTTGGGAGGTCGTCTGTTGGGAGGTCGTCTGTTGGGAGCTCGTCTGTTAGGAGGTCGTCTGTTAGGAGGTCGTCTGTTGGGAGGTCGTCTGTTAGGAGCTCGTCTGTTGGGAGCTCGTCTGTTAGGAGGTCGTCTGTTAGGAGCTCGTCTGTTAGGAGCTCAACTGTTGGGAGCTCGTCTGTTAGGAGGTCGTCTGTTGGGAGGTCGTCTGTTAGGAGCTCGTCTGTTGGGAGGTCGTCTGTTGGGAGGTCGTCTGTTAGGAGCTCGTCTGTTAGGAGCTCAACTGTTGGGAGCTCGTCTGTTGGGAGGTCGTCTGTTGGGAGGTCGTCTGTTAGGAGGTCGTCTGTTGGGAGGTCGTCTGTTGGGAGGTCGTCTGTTGGGAGGTCGTCTGTTGGGAGGTCGTCTGTTAGGAGGTCGTCTGTTAGGAGGTCGTCTGTTAGGAGGTCGTCTGTTAGGAGGTCGTCTGTTGGGAGGTCGTCTGTTGGGAGGTCGTCTGTTGGGAGGTCGTCTGTTGGGAGGTCGTCTGTTGGGAGGTCGTCTGTTGGGAGGTCGTCTGTTGGGAGGTCGTCTGTTGGGAGGTCGTCTGTTAGGAGGTCGTCTGTTAGGAGGTCGTCTGTTAGGAGCTCGTCTGTTGGGAGGTCGTCTGTTAGGAGGTCGTCTGTTGGGAGGTCGTCTGTTGGGAGGTCGTCTTTTAGGAGGTCGTCTGTTGGGAGGTCGTCTGTTGGGAGGTCGTCTGTTAGGAGCTCGTCTGTTGGGAGGTCGTCTGTTAGGAGGTCGTCTGTTAGGAGCTCAACTGTTAGGAGCTCGTCTGTTGGGAGGTCGTCTGTTGGGAGGTCGTCTGTTAGGAGCTCAACTGTTGGGAGCTCGTCTGTTAGGAGGTCGTCTGTTGGGAGGTCGTCTGTTAGGAGGTCGTCTGTTGGGAGGTCGTCTGTTAGGAGGTACGTCTATTGGGAGGTCGTCTGTTGGGAGCTCGTCTGTTGGGAGGTACGTCTATTGGGAGGTCGTCTGTTGGGAGGTACGTCTATTGGGAGGTCGTTTTTTAGGAGGTCGTCTGTTGGGAGCTCGTCTGTTGGGAGGTCGTCTGTTGGGAGCTCGTCTGTTAGGAGGTCGTCTGTTGGGAGCTCGTCTGTTGGGAGGTACGTCTATTGGGAGGTCGTCTGTTGGGAGGTCGTCTATTGGGAGGTCGTCTGTTAGGAGGTCGTCTATTGGGAGGTCGTCTGTTGGGAGGTCGTCTATTGGGAGCTCGTCTGTTAGGAGGTCGTCTATTGGGAGGTCGTCTGTTGGGAGGTCGTCTGTTAGGAGCTCAACTGTTGGGAGGTCGTCTGTTGGGAGGTACGTCTATTGGGAGCTCGTTTTTTAGGAGGTCGTCTGTTTTGTGTTATATCCCATAAATGTTTTTGTATTAAACAATAGAAACATAAATTCGTTATGTAATTCAACGTGTCAAGATCGCCAAAACGTTCACAAGATGTTACATTCTTTGTTTTTTTCATTCCTGAACTCCCCATTAAGCTAAAAATAGTATTAAATAGATTCCTAGATTGTGACTATATAAAGGGGCGAAATGTAATCTTGGGGCCCATAAGCTTCAAGACTCTTTTTGAATATATTGAACTCAGCGGATCTGTTTCTCAAATTTAGTTTTATTTGTGCATTCGTACTTGAAATGGTTTCTTTGTTCATTCATTTTGTATGTTTTCAAATATTCAATTTCATAAAAGTGATTTATGTTCATTGATCACAATTTCAATTATCCTGCCTACGATTCGGAGTTTTAGTCCAACGGTAGGCCTACTGATTTCTAACACCAACACATTTATAATGATAAACAACAACTAAAGTACAAAATAATGAAGAAAAAAAAAACTTCATACCCAAAAAAAAAGGTTTATATTAAGTGAAATTGCATCATTTATTTTGAATGAATCATGCAATTAATTTTGTGTAGATGTAGACGAACGATAATAAATATGTGCCATTGGCACTAGTTTTGTTTCACATAACTTTCATGTTATTAGCATGCTCAATGCGCTATGGTCCAATCACTTTTATGGACCAGTGGGGGGGGGGGGGGGGCTATATGCGAGAGTGTTTCCGTGCTGCCTTTTCAAAAACAGTTTAAAAAAAAGAAAAAAAAAGTTTGTCTCTATATAAAGCAAAAAATAATTAATTAATTACGGCTAATTGATTAACTTTTTTTTCTATTGATTTATGTGTTGTCATGGACAGTGAATAATTGTGTACAGTTTCAACTTAATCCGAGAATGGGAAGTGGGTTAAATAACATGTACACGATTTGTACCAGACAGGGTGAGTAGATATAAGCTTTGTAATAAATAGAGTGTAACTCACCTATAGAGATAGATGTAAATCCCAAACTAATGCTGCTATAGTAACAATGCCAAACAACGTTGTGACCTGTTTCTGTGGCTTCAAAATGTTAAGCGAGGAAATCCGATGCTCTGTTCCTAATTCTCCAGTAACCAGAAAGTAATCCAGTGAACTATCCAGTGAACTATCCAGTGAACTATCTAGTGAACTATCCAGTGCACTATCTGCTCCTTCTCTACCTGTCACACAAGGTGTTGAGCTATTAAGGGAACATAAAAACACATTAGCTCTCCACAAGTCGGTCGCAGGGAAGAGTTACACTTGGCAGCGCACGTGTGTGCCAATATCTTGTACTAATTTGATGCCAACATGCCTGCTATAAGAGAGAGAGCGTCACGGTGGGGGGCTCTTGCGCCATGGTGCGGCGTTCAATGGATTGCGCTGCCCCCTCTTTTTTTCACCATCGTCATCGTTTCCTTAATTGTTTTTTTTTTTGTTTTGTTTTAAGATGGTACCCCCCCATGTGACGTCACCACTCACAAAGAGGCTGAGGGAGAGAGAAAAAGAGAAGAAAAAAAAGAAACATCCAAATCGGCAGAGAACATCGCTCGTCCGAAGACATTAGGGGGGGGGGGCTGTGGCGGTATCGGGTGCGCGGGAGGACTAAGAGAAAGGGGGAGAACTCCAGAGAGATAGGCCGCCTCGCGAGCAGACCCTCACGTGATTTCAACATTGAGTTCTCAACAACAAACTTTTTTTTTCTAGGTCTGTGAGTTGGGGGGGGGGGGGGGAGAGGGAGGAATGAGATGGGGCAGGGTTGGAAGGGGGGGGAGAATGAGAGAGGAGGGGGAGTTACGGCAAAGGTGTTAGATTGATTGAGAGAGGGAACAGAGATAAGAGAAAAGGTAGTGCATATGATAATTATAAGAGTAATTGAGAGAACGAAACGGAGATACAAGACAGGTAAATGGTGGGAGACAGTTTCAGTAATAGAGGCTCTAGGTTTTACCTTGTCTTTCACTCTATCCGGACGTATATCGTGCATGTGAGATAAACACATCCGCTACTAGCGGCTCACGAGTCCACACACACAATCAACTGTTTCCCTTACTACACAAACACACATAACAAGAATATGTTTTCCCATCATCCTTTAGTTCTCTTCTCAACGTTTCTAATCATGTCAACAAGGTCAAGAACGCGTTGTCTTTCTGCACACGCTTTTTTGGCACTGCCAACTTCAAGTATGGTTCAAACGATACATTCTCCTCGTGAATCTATCACTGGTTACTAGGGGGAAAAAACGATACAGGAATCAAGCAAAGACGCTAATGTCAATTGTGTCTTCATTTGTTGTCAAACATCTTGCATGAAAGGTTGAATGGTTCCGATTCTGAACTAGATCTATTAGGTTAGATTAGAGAACATAAATCGACTGTCATTGGCTGTCACCTGGGCCGGCCTTAGATATAGGCAAACTGCTAGGGCCTCCGATTAGTGGGGGCCTCAATTTTAGAGAATAAAATGGCTAAAATCTCAAACATAGCAGAAATCTTGTCTTCTAGCCTAGCTCTAAGTCTCTACTCTGATTCAAGAAGCCATACGGATCACTACTGCAATCGCGCTAGATGAATTTATTTGTGTGTATGTGTTGTTGTTGATTTAGATATAGACACAGAAAGATTGTAATTCATTGCGTAATTCTATTCGGTCTTTTATTTTTCTATTTTATTTGGGGGGCCACCTAATTCACTTTGCCAAGGGCCTCCAGTTACCTATGGCCGGCCCTGCTGTCACGGAATATGTTCACCCAGAATTATACTCGGCATTATTTACGTATCATTTGCACAACGAGTTTATTCCGTGTACAAACGGGACACATCCTGGTATAAAAGTAGAACATTTAATCGGATGTACATCCAGACCAAAATCGTGTAATGTTAAGAAAGTAAAACCGATCTAAGCGTTGCCCACTGAGAAAATGTTGAATTCTTCTGTGTGTTACTACGCCAGAATGATATTGCAACCTTAAGAACAAATATTAAAACAAAGTAGTTCGTGTGGGACAATTATCAAACCAACAACCTGAACACTACCCTCCGACTGTAGTCATCCGCATGCTATAAAATATTTAGATACCGATACATTGTTTTTAAAGAGTGAAATTTAAATCTATACTCCACAAAAACAATCCTTCATTGAGAAAAGAGAGGGATGGAAGACAATGGGAGGGAGAGAGGAGAGAGGGGGTGGTAGGGAGAGAGAGGAGGGAAGGAGTAGGAGGGAGAGAGGAGGTAGGACTACAACTTCCAGAAAGCAGGTCAAAACATTGATTGCTGACCATGTTCGAATCGATTTAATCTCTGAAACGACTTACGCCTGCATTGTCCCACGGTGTGAGTGGACGGACTTGTCCTGGAGAGTGAAAGAATAGCGATGTCCTTCTGTGTGTGAGAGAAGCTATATCCTACATTGTGTGAGAATAGCGATGTCCTTCTGTGTGTGAGAGAAGCTATATCCTACATTGTGTGAAAATAGTCTGTCCTACAGTGTGTGAGAAGTGCAATGTATTACAGTATGAGTGGACGATAATGTCCTACATTGTACGAGAATAACTATATCCTACCGTGTGTGGTAATGGATATGTCCTACAGTGTGACAATAACTATGTCCTACTGTTTGTGAGAGTAGAAATGTCCTACAATGTGTGAGAATCGCGATGTCTGTGTGAAAATGGATATATCCTACTGTTTGTGAGAGTAGCTATGTCCTACAATGTGTTGGAATTGTATGTCCTTCAATTAAGGAGAATGGATATGTATTACAGTATGAGGAGACTAAATATCACTTTTTTTCAACTATTTTGCTTTATAGAATTAGAACAACCCTAACTATTGAAAATTGAATATATATATATATACGAGTCTAAGCTCATTATTGCAGTAAGTTCACATTGCTGTACGTCACTGACATACGACAGATGAAGCCAACATTTGAAACGTCAACTAGAAATAGAAGAGGATGCAGACTGGAACCTCTGTCAAAGTCAAAGAGATTAGGGATCACGTGGTGTTACTGCAGGGTACAAAGTTAGACTTCCTACATATTTAGTAGCAAAAGTAGTGCATCAGAAATTTTAGGCGAAAAATTGTAGAACCTAGCAGCTAATGTAATGACCTAGTTATTGAGTAATGAACATTCATGCTTCTGTTGAAAGCAAAAAGAAATTCTCGCGTGCATGCTTCAAGCAGGACTATTATCCTAAGATTTCCCCCTCTTCCCAAGTTTCATATCGAGCGTCCCGAAGCAAATATTGGCCCCAGAACAGCCATATACATGGAAAACTGTATGAAGAGCGCTGACTTATCGGGAAACCATTGTGTAGTTTCATCTCAAATATAGGACTAGTCGTCTGAACCCTCCAACGTGAAGTTTATACATTCTAAGAAGAAAAAGAAATCGCTATTTCGCCTTCCAATGTTTGTCTTGCTACCCTTCCTCTCCCCGCTTAGCATGCTCTCGTCCTCTATACAGAACAGGAGCCCATCCGGCGCTACAGACAAAACGCATTGCCTCCGTACTGTCAACATTAGCATTCATCAAAATTTAACAGACAACGGCTTCGTCTGCGTTGAATGGGCTGAAATATGTTGGTCAAGGCTGGGCCTGAGTAGTCACGTGAACCAATGCTATCACTTACTTTACCTTTGGATTCGAAGATGATGTCTTTCTAATAACAAATTTAGCCTACTTTTAGTTAGCGCATTGAAGTGTTTATAGAAACAAACAATTAATGGATAGCAACGTAGAGCAGACTTTGCTTCACAATGTAGACCAGACTTTGCTTCACAATGTAGACCAGACCATGTCTCACAACGTAGACCAGACTTTGCTTCACAATGTAGACCAGACCATGTCTCACAACGTAGAGCAGACTTTGCTTCACAATGTAGACCAGACCATGTCTCACAACGTAGACCAGACTTTGCTTTACAATGTAGACCAGACCATGTCTCACAACGTAGACCAGACCTTGCTTCACAATGTAGACCAGACCATGTCTCACAACGTAGACCAGACTTTGCTTCACAATGTAGACCAGACCATGTCTCACAACGTAGACCAGACTTTGCTTCACAATGTAGACCAGACCATGTCTCACAACGTAGACCAGACCTTGCTTCACAATGTAGACCAGACCATGTCTCACACTATAGACCAGACTTTGCTTCACAATGTAGACCAGACCATGTCTCACAACGTAGACCAGACCTTGCTTCACAATGTAGACCAGACCATGTCTCACACTATAGACCAGACCTTGCTTCACAATGTAGACCAGACCATGTCTCACACTATAGACCAGACTTTGCTTCACAATGTAGACCAGACCATGTCTCACAACGAAGACCAGACCTTGCTTCACAATGTAGACCAGACCATGTCTCACAACATAGACCAGACCTTGCTTCACAATGTAGACCAGACCATGTCTCACAACGTAGACCAGACTTTGCTTCACAACGTAGACCAGACTTTGCTTCACAATGTAGACCAGACCATGTCTCACAACGTAGACCAGACCTTGCTTCACAACGTAGTCCAGACCATGTCTCACAACATAGACCAGACCTTGCTTCGCCATTTCCACAACAACTCCCTCAAAATTACACGATTTACTTATCCCAACCCCTTTTTAATATTACTGATAAAATAAAAGTCTCTGAGCGGACATTAGAAATAGATGATAGTCCAAACGGAATGCGTCTGCGTATTAATAAAAAATAATAAAAAAAAAAAACAAGGTTACAAAGACAGTTTGTGTGGAAACACAAACTCAAAATCTGTCCAGAAGCTGTCCACCCAGGCAGGAAAAAAAGGCAGGTTTCAATATTTTCAGAAGAATATCGGTATTAAATTCTATCAGAAGTAGACCACCCAGGCAGGTAAAAAGGCAAGTTTCAATATTTTCAGAAAGAATTTCATAATGAAATTCTATCAAAGGCAAATAACAGAGAAAGAAGGTTGACATATCCTGTGTGGTGCCCCAAAGGTCCAGAAGACCAAGGATAAGTGAAAGTGAATGTGAAATTAGATGTGAGCCTGGCCTAACTGGTGTCTTATAATGAGTACCTAATTGATCTAATTGTTTTGTAAAGGGTCAATCTCTTATTCAAATCCTCAAGTAAAAAACTTTTTCCGTAAAAAAAAAAAATATTTAAAAAATTTAAGTGTACTATAGTCATTTGTGATCACTACAATTTCACGCGATAATATAAAAGACTACTTATCAATTGTTGTTTTAAATTATGTCCAACTTATATACATACTAAATATTTTTTCTCTTTAAAAAAAAAAAAAAGAAAACATTTGTTTGTGTGTAAATGTAGTAGCTAGTACGACAGAACTTACCAAACTCAGCAATACACATGTAATAAAAAAATATTTTTGAGAAAAAATCTAAAACCATTTGCATAAATATGTCAAAAATATGGTAAATGGTTATTCCCCCCCCCCTGCTAAAAAGCCTCCCGTATTTGTTACTATGAATAGTGAATAGTTGTAAAAGTGGTGTATTTTTATGAAAAAAAAAACTGCTTGCATAAGTGATTAAAAAATTAGATTTTTCGCTTTCAGAAAAGAAAAAAGTAGCCGTTGCATCAGAACTTTGAATGGTCTAAAATATTATGTTGTCAGATTTTCACTATCTTTTCTAGTTTACGAGATCTAAACGGGACGGACAGACGGATAGACGAACAGACATTCCACACAAAACTAATAGCGTCTTTTCCTCTTTCTGGGGCCGCTAAAAAGTACAATTCAAACGTAATCAAGCGACTAACTTTACTTGTGAAAGTTATTACGCACGTTATAACAAACAAACAAACAAACAAAACTACAAGTTCAACATTAGAAGCGGGCAAGACAGTGATTGTAGTATATAGCCCAGGGGCAGACTGGGTGTCATAATCAGCCGGGGCATTTGTATACAATGCGGTCCATAAAGTGTGTGCCACATGATGGGCATCCAATCATATCTGTCCTCAAGAGAATTGTGTAAAAGTTTAATAATGTATCGAAAGTATTTGGCTATAGGAATAATTGATTAGATGATTTTGAAAATATCTAATAAGCACTATTACTAAATGAAAAAAATTATAACACTTGGAATGGTGAATCTCTTATTATGAAGAAATGTCTGTTACAATATACATTAACATATACAGGTACTTGACATTTACATTCAAGCCATTTAACGCTGATTCTGTCATATTGTTTGACAAGACTCACTGTCAAAATCATCTAGAATGAAAGGTACAAAAGTAAATTACAAAAGCAAAGCGAGATAGTCGACGTCCAAATATACATTTGCCTTGGTCTTGATTTATGCTATGATAGCTTCTAGTTGGTAAGAGTGAAGACAATTTTGTTATGCTAACTGGGCGGCTTACCTTTAAGGATGAAAAAAAGAAAAAAAAGGATAAACCAGATAACCACAATTTATTGCAATTTTTAAAAAAAAAACTTTATGTAAAGAAAAATCCGCACCACAGAATCGAACTCTGTACCTATGGTATGTTAAGCCAATGTTCTACGCAACTGCCATACGTCAACTAAAGGTAGCGAAACGCGAGGTTATTTATACGTATTTTGAATTAAATTTCTATTGGAAAGATAAATCTAAAATTTTTGATTCGGTGTTTTGTAAACATTGCTTCAAAATGTTGAACTTTATTAATGAACCCATTTTATCTGTTTTAAAATATTATTAGTAAAAAAAAAATAAAAAAAGAAAGAAAGAGTATGTTTAATGCTGAAACTATGTTTGATCTTAAAAATTCTAAATTTAGTAATACTTTCATAAATTAAAAATAGATGACAATAGTCCTCTACTTTTAAAGGAATGACCTCTAGGTTTTTTTATGCTTAGTACAAAGACAAAAAGAACTCTATAGGTGTTTTAATTTAAAAAATTGCATTTTATTTGATAATAAATCCTTTTTACAGTGAATAGTCCAAATTGTATAATATTTCTAAAATGTTTTTTAAATTAATCATTACATAAAATTTTACAAGAAAAAGAATAATTTTTTTAGTGTAATAAAATTTAGATTTCAGGAATGTAGTACATTTCTATTTTAAACCATTATTACTTTTAATATTTTAATATATATAAATAGTAAAAATTTATTGACGTCCATATCTACCATGTGAACAAAATTATAGAATAGCTTTCACAAAAAAAACAACTTTGCAAAGCCATTTTTAAAATAAGGTTACAAAGACAGTTTGAGTGGAAACACAAACTCAAAATCGTCCCCCAGGCAGATAAAAAGGCAGGTATCAATATTTTCGCAAATAACATCAGAATTAAATTCGATCAAACACAAATAACAGAGAAGAATGGAGAAAAAAGGTTGACAGATCTTGTGTGACGCACCAGCGGTTCAGCAAACCAAAGGATCGGTGAAAGTGAATGTGAAGGTAAATGTGAGCCTGGCCTAACTGATTGTCTTATAATGAATATGTAATTGATCTAATTGCTTTGTAAATGGTCAATCTCTAATTCCTAAAAAAGAATTTAAAAAATTCGTAAAAATAAAAAAAAAATCCTTTAGTTATTTGTGGCGTGGACTATGGCCACCGCAGTTCACGCGATGATATAAAAAATTACTTATTAATTTTTGTTTTAAATTATGTCCAACTTATATGCATACTAAAAAGATTTTTTTCTCTTTAAAAAAAGTAAACATTTTTTTTCATGTAATTGTAGCAGTTAATATGATAGAACTTAGATGACTTAGCAATACAAAAGTAAAAAAAAAAAATTTTTCACAAAAAAAAATGTGTTGAAAATATGTTAAATTGTCCTCTCCCCTGCTAAACGTCTTCAGTGTTTGTTACTATTAATAGTGAATAGTTGTAAAAGTGTTGTATTTTTATGATAAAACTGCTTGCATAAATGATTTTTAAAAATTAGATTTTTCGCTTTCAGAATTTAAAAAAGTAGCCATTGCATCAGAACTTTGAATGGACTAGTATATTATGATGTCGGATTTTCACTATCTTTTCTAGTTCGAGATCTAAACGGGACAGACGGACAGACATTTCACACAAAACTAATAGCGTCTTTTCCCCTTTCGGGGGCCGCTAAAAATCACGTGACCTATTTAGAAACGCAGAAATTAATTCATAGAAATAAAACATTATATTTTGAATTTCGGTACACTCGGTATACCATTGAGTGCACCCAACTCAAAAGGATACCTGACTTTAGTTGAGGAATGCAAAGACGGTTGGTCATTGTGCTGCTCGTTAAGCATTGGCCAAAGAAACTTGACTTTAACATCGATCTCTATACGAAATAATGGTCTTAAGTTTCTTGTTTATCGTTTAGTCTGTATAAGGAATTGACGTCTGCAAGAATACTAGAATATACGGATGTAGGGTATTTACGACAATGCTTTAGATTACTATTAAAGTTTAAAGTGTCAAGATTTTTTTTTATCACGACGCTCAAAGTGTTGCATTTAAAGATAATACAATAAAATCTTATTTGAAATTTTACTGGCATTCGTGCGGCCTTTTCGGTGGCCCTACTGGCCCAATAGGGTACAAGCCCACCGGGTATTTGCCCGAATGCCCATATAGCCAGTCCATATAGTCTATATTTAGGTCTACGAACCCTGTCGCCCCCGTATATGACACTTGCCCAGAGCCTCGATCGCGTACTGCAAAGGCTGCCTCTGTCTACTCACACACGAAATGTGTAGCCGCCTATTCCCCTTTGATAAGATTTCAGCTACGCCTCAGCTTCCTAGCACCTTTAGCAAGGAACTCTAGAACATGATATCCGCCCCTGCAGACGGATTGTAAATCTATATATGCGATCGTTGAGACGCCTGATGTACGAAAAAAAAAACAACAACTAATTTCTTATTAGTATTCACAGCGCATGCGTGCTACAATCATTTATCGCTTATTTGAACTTAAATCTTTTTTTTTTCCCTTCCTCATTCAATGAAAACGTCCTAGCGTGACCTACTACACGTGGAGCTTTCTGAGTGTGTGATAGTGTGTCAGTGTGTTGTGAAAGTGTGTGCGTGGAGGTGTGTGATTCAATAATAGCGTGGATGCACAGCCTGGAACCGCCTGAGTCTTTCTTCTTCTTATTTTCCTCCTTCTGATCGTATTTGCAGGTAATTTTAAAATCATGGTCTTAACGTTTAGTCGCCTAGTCCCATTAAGGTTATATTTAGAACTGTCTTAGAGGGTGACAGGCGTACAAGGTCAAGGCAGGAGCTTCTAGTTTGAATGCGGATATAATATAATAAAAACGATTCTTTAACTTGTAATAATGAATTTTAAGTGTTTGAGGGGAGGGGGTGGTATTATATTTATCAGTCCTTAGTGCAATAGTGGTGTAAAATTCTACAAAAAAAAAATGTTACACAGTCTCTATACTCACAATATACTATGAAGGTGTAAATGTACACATACGCAGATTCGCTAGTTTCGTAACTTAAGTTCTTAATGGAAAAAAAAGGGCGGGTTATTTTCGTGTACAATATGCCTGTATATAACCCATCTCCCTCATTTAATGTTTACTATGACAATTTGAAACAATTCTCTGGTCTTATCATGTACAATAGATATTTTTTTTAGCCGTTGTTGTTTTCAGTGTTTTTTTAATTATTCAAAGCAATATGCTAGCCACCCCCCACCTCCCCTACCCTGTGTACTTGACATGTCCAGAAGGTCCTGAGCTTGGAAGAGGCTGCGTTGCTTTCAAGAGTGAAGTCCCCCACCCGTTCATCAAAAGCTGAACCAGAATATCTGCACAGGTAGACATTCTTGTGCTGGATCTGGTTGTGCAAATCCCTCGTCTGCTATCATTCACCAATGATTCATTACGCAAGTGGCTTTCCACGAGTTCCTACAAAGCTGATTCACTTCACGTTAAAAGTGAAGATTCGTTGTCACTGACAGGAGGTCCTGGCTGCATCGTGTCCCAGAGTTTTCTGCTTTTTTCACGTCGATGTAGCTCTAATGTGGCAGTGGCGTAGCTAAGGACCCCCAGCATTTTGACATACGACGTGCATTTTGATAATGTAAAAACAAATTTTGGACACTCATTTGAAGGCCTCCCTCAAATGGGGGCCCGGGGGATTCTCAAATTTGTACCCCTCTTCCCCCCACCCTAGCAACGCCACTGTAGTGGTAATTTGACATATATCAATGAGTAGGTGTGCAACATTATTCTCTCTTCTTAATTTAGGTTTTATCACATTCTCTTCTATAGTTACATTTTTGCACAGATCTAGATCTAGTATTTCACTAGCCGTGGTATTCAGAAACCTATTGTAGCTTGGCAGGTACTTTAGTGAATCATTTGTCGTAGCATTCAGTTTGGTTAGCCATGTGTCAACCATTTGTCAATGGACCAGTTGTCTGTCAACCATTTGTTGGGTGAACCGATTGTCGGGAACGAATTGTCGTTGAACCAGTTATCTGTGAACGATCAGCCCTAACCCACACAAATCTTCACTAAGCCGCACGTCTTCTAGGCACACGAGCTGTCGTTGCACCGATGGACGCTGGGAAATGTTATCTAAGAAAACACAAGGCGCGCATAAAGTGTTCGCCTTTACTTCTGATTAGAGCAGACCTAGAGAAAAGGGGGGGGGGGGGGGGAATAGAACTGAGACTGATAACATCGATCCGTTAGGATTTAAAAATTAATGTGACCTAATTGCAGAGCTACAAATATAGTCCGCCACAGTTTGACACAAGATGGTGGGAAATGGTTTTGCTAGGTTTTTTTTTTTTTGTGTGTGTGTGTGTGTGTGTGTAGGTGAATTCGAAGTTGCGATGAATAATAGAATATTTCTGAAGAGTTAGAAACCTGTGGCGGTACCGGGAAGTTTTGGGGTGAGCTTCTCGTTCCTTTCCTTTGAAGAGTTCAAGATTTTGTGAAGAGAAGAGTCATTTAAAACGAAGTATTATTTTGTTACAAAGCTTATATAAACTCACTCTCTCTGTCTGTCTGGTAAAAAGGTTGTAAAGATGATTTCTCCCGCACCCAATCTCGGATCAAGCTGAAATTTTGCACAATTATTTATTTTACCTGACAACACAAGAATCAATAAATATAAATAACCAATTAGTTAACTATTGGTAATTAATTATTTTGTTTGGTATCTCGAACAAGGGAAAAAATTGTAATGGACTGAAGTGGTGCTATAAGCTGAATTAGTCCCCTTTATAGGTCGTCGTCTGATTCTTAGTGAACACAAACCTGAAAAATAGGTCGAGGCTATAGAAACAATTGATAACTATTTTATATTATACAATCTCCCATGTTCATAAGCTCTCCACTAGCAGAGTGGTTACCGTGTTGGCTTGAGAAGCCCGAGAAAGCTTGAGCCATGAGTTCGAATTCAGGTCGTTTCCCCCTTTTTTTTCATATATTTAAATGCTTTTTATTGTTAGTCTAGATCTACACCAAATGACTGATCCAAACTAGATGATACAAGTAGGCTTGGGATAAGGTTTGTTTGTTTTTTTAAAGTATTTTGTTATGTTTTTCTTGTTTTATGAAGAGTATGAAAAGTAATTATTGGTAATTTATTATTATTTTGTTTGGTATTGAACAAAGGAAATAAATTGTACTTGAAAGATGTGGTGGTATACGTTGAAATAGTCCCCATTATACTTTGTGAAAAGAATTAGATCGTTACTTAACGTTGTTTCATAAGCTGTCCGCTGGCACAGTGGTCAGTGTGTTGGCTTGAGTAGGCTTGGGCCCTTGAGCTCGAATTTAAGTCGCACAACTTTTATTTTTATCAAATGCATTGAAAAGGCAAATAAGGTTACCTTCACAAGATAAACCCTTTCTGTCTTCCCCCCCCCCAGCTTTCTGTCTTCCCCCCCTCACCTTTCTGTCTTCCCCCCCCCCACCTTTCTGTCTTCCCCCCCCCTCACCTTTCTGTCTTCCCCCCCCCCCACCTTTCTGTCTTCCCCCCCTCACCTTTCTGTCTTCCCCCCCCCACACCTTTCTGTCTTCCCCCCCACCTTTCTGTTTTCCCCCCCCACCTTTCTGTCTTCCCCCCAGCTTTCTATCTTCCCCCCCCCACACCTTTCTGTCTTCCCCCCCCCCACCTTTCTGTTTCCCCCCCCCCCACCTTTCTGTCTTCCCCCCAGCTTTCTATCTTCCCCCCCTCACCTTTCTGTCTTCCCCCCCATCTTTCTGTCTCCCCCCCCCCACACCTTTCTGTCTTCCCCCCACCTTTCTGTCTTCCCCCCACCTTTCTGTCTTCCCCCCCCCACCTTTCTGTTTTCCACCTACCTTTCTGTTTTCCACCTACCTTTCTGTCTTCCCCCCCCCTACCACCTTTCTGTCTTCCCCCCACCTTTCTGTCTTCCCCCCAGCTTTCTGTCTTCCCCCCCCCCTACCACCTTTCTGTCTTCCCCCCCCTACCACCTTTCTGTCTTCCCCCCCCCACCTTTCTGTCTTCCCCCCAGCTTTCTGTCTTCCCCCCCTACCACTTTTCTGTCTTCCCCCCCCCTACCACCTTTCTGTCTTCCCCCCCCCCCACCTTTCTGTCTTCCCCCCAGCTTTCTGTCTTCCCCCCAGCTTTCTGTCTTCCCCCCCCCCACCTTTCTGTCTTCCACCCAGCTTTCTGTCTCCCCCCCCCAGCTTTCTGTCTTCCCCCCCCACCTTTCTGTCTTCCCCCTCCTCCCAGCTTTCTGTCTTCCCCCCCCCCCAGCTTTCTGTCTTCCCCCCAGCTTTCTGTCTTCCCCCCCCAGCTTTCTGTCTTCCCCCCCCAGCTTTCTGTCTCCCCCCCCCACCTTTCTGTCTTCCCCCCCCACCTTTCTGTCTCCCCCCCCCCAGCTTTCTGTCTTCCCCCCAGCTTTCTGTCTTCCCCCCCCAGCTTTCTGTCTTCCCCCCCCCCCCAGCTTTCTGTCTTCCCCCCAGCTTTCTGTCTTCCCCCCCCACCTTTCTGTCTTCCCCCCCCCCAGCTTTCTGTCTTCCCCCCCCCCCCCAGCTTTCTGTCTTCCCCCCCACTTTTCTGTCTTCCCCCCAGCTTTCTGTCTCCCCCCCCCCCACCTTTCTGTCTTCCCCCCCCCACCTTTCTGTCTTCCCCCCCCCCAGCTTTCTGTCTTCCCCCCCACCTTTCTGTCTTCCCCCCCCCAGCTTTCTGTCTTCCCCCCAGCTTTCTGTCTTCCCCCCCCCCCCCCACCTTTCTGTCTTCCCCCCCCCCAGCTTTCTGTCTTCCCCCCCCCACCTTTCTGTCTTCCCCCCCCACCTTTCTGTCTTCCCCCCCCCCCACCTTTCTGTCTTCCCCCCCCCCCCCACCTTTCTGTCTCCCCCCCCCACCTTTCTGTCTTCCCCCCCCCCCACCTTTCTGTCTCCCCCCCCACCTTTCTGTCTTCCCCCCCCCCACCTTTCTGTCTTCCCCCCCCCCCCACCTTTCTGTCTCCCCCCCCCAACCTTTCTGTCTTCCCCCCCCCCCCACACCTTTCTGTCTTCCCCCCCCCCCCCACCTTTCTGTCTCCCCCCCCCCCACCTTTCTGTCTCCCCCCCCCCCACCTTTCTGTCTTCCCCCCAGCTTTCTATCTTCCCCCCCCCCCCACCTTTCTGTCTTCCCCTCCCCCACACCACCTTTCTGTCTTCCCCCCCCCCACACCACCTTTCTGTCTTCCCCCCAGCTTTCTATTTCCCCCCTCTTCTTTTTTTTTCCCTATCCCGACTGGACCGAAAAGTGATAGGACTATATAGCATTGAGGAAACTAAAAGTATGAATTTGCGCTAAACAAAAACAATTAGTAAAAATATTTCTAATCGAACAGATTTACTATTGTTGGTCTAGAACTCTAGATCTATTACAATGGTTTGTGGAGGATTTCAGCCAGGCTGGGATGCCCATCTACGTTCCTATCCATTCTCAAGCAGTTTCACGTTCCGCACCGGGTGAAACCTACCAGGGGGTGACTCTCAAGTGAAAAAGAATTGTACTTTGGAAAAAGCAGACAACTTTGATGAAAATCGGTGATTAGCTAGATACCCAAACAAACATACATACATACTTTTTAACTTTATTTTTTGGTAGGCCTACAAATGTCCAAAAAGATAAACGTTGGAAATGGGGATGCAAAGGTGGTCTTTCTTTTAAGACAAAAGTATGTTGTATTTGCATTGTAATTATTTTATTATTAATCAAGTAAAAACAGCATTATTTCCTAAATTTAAAAAAATTAAATTATTATAACTAGAACTTTCCCTCATAAACTATAAGATCAATTCAAGTGTTTGTTGTTTTTTTTCCAATAAGACTTTTCAATGCGTCAACAACAACGCGATTTGAAAGTATTCTACCTCCTTATGGCAGAACTGATACATTTCTCCCGACTATGGTACAATCGTACTATTGACTATTGTTTAGCCTTCTTGCTAAACACGAATATGATCAAATGACGATCAAGCCCTTTAATAACTTGCATGTTATGCTGCAGTTTCTCAAACTGTGTAGAGGGCGAAGCTTTTCAAATTGTTTTTCTTTCTTAGACCAGATTTCACAACTGTTGAATATCGTTATTTTGACAACGTTTGTGTAACAAAAAAAAATAATTAAAGGTCCGCAGCGTAAGTCCTTACTGAACAAGAAAATGATCTTAAGGTCATCAAAACCACTACAGACATGCTTGCGCTATATAGAGCTCGAATATCCCTCGAATAACAGTATTGACCAATGCTAACCTTCTTTATTAGACTTGGCTTTCAACTTACTTTTTTTTGTTTTAGCTTGAATGAATAGTGTGCTCTGATTGCAAGAAAATACTTCAATATCGGAACGTTCTTGCCTGTTATATTTTAACCTTTTTTGACATGGGCTCTGCATACTACGAGAAAAAAGCGCTGTAAATGATTTTAAAAAATGAAACCCTGAACGCAGGAAAGTAACTGGCCAAGCTTACTACGCTTCCCCTAGATCTTTTCCCTTAAAGGAAGGGGGAGGGAGGGGACTGATTCCTCTCTTATGCTGTTTCCAGCAAGACTTAGAAATTATCTACAAAAATATTTACGAAACCAAACCCTTGTCACCGTGTTTCGTGCTTTATGTATTTATTTATTTGAAAGTCTGACCTACTACACGAGCTGAGTTTTGTATGCACTACACAGTGACTATGTACTTTATTTTACACACCCAGAAAATGGTCAAAAACGACAGTAGCGGCTTGAGGCAAAGGCAGATACAGTCCGTGGGGCAAAAGTCTGGCTCCACAACGGAGAGAGAGACGAAAGAGAAGTCCAGGTATTACATTCCAGACGCTTCAACGTTTGCATTAAAACATTTCATGTGAATCACTTTCAGTTTTGTTGAAAACATTGTTTCGTTTTGATTTCACAGAAAACCCAAAGATGGTTCTCAACCCTTTCATTATGACCTTTGGCTAATCCTTGCATTGGATAACTGGATATTTGACTTTGGGCGCCCTATAGCTGCGGTAAGCTATATCATTTGATTCAAAGAAATTTTTTAACGGGCCATTGGTTTTGCAAGTCTATTGTCTATTGACCGAAAATCTCATTTCAAAATGTCTTTTTAACGTTCCCAATATAGGTACAACTGCTAATTTTGGTCTCGAGGTGAAATCTTTTTTTTTTTTTTACAAACTCTGTCTGTCTGTCTGTTTGTCTGTTAAAAACTTTGTACGCGTTATTCTCCCACACCCAATCTCGGATCAAGCTGAAATTTTGCACAATTGTTTCTTTTACTTAAGAAACAACAATCGATAAAAATAAAAATTAACCAATCAGTTAATTACCTTTTGGTAATTATTTCATTTGGAATCGATCAAGGGAAAGAAGTTATACTTGACTGATGTGGTGGTATACATTGAATACTTTGCAGATCGTCGCTTTTAAGTTTGAAACTAACAATAGATAACTAAAACCTTCTATTTTCAAAAGCACTTCCCAGGCACAGTGGTTAGTATGTTAGCTTGAGAAGGCTAAGGAGGCTTGAGCCCTCGAGTTCGAAAACAGTTCGTTCATCTTTTTTTTTATTATTATAAATGCATTTAAAAAGAGATCGGTAACATTCACTCAGATACCCAATTCTCAGTAAAGTTAATAGGATGAAATTGTGCTTAATAAAAACAATTGGTAAAAAAAATTCCAGTTGCACAGATTTATAATTGTTAGTCTAGAGTCTAGATCTATTACTAATTTAATCACGTGACTGATCCAAGCATCTACGCCACATATAAGGTTTTTAAAAATACTTTTTTATATTTTTCTTGTTTTTAATTTGTAATGCAAGCAGAAGAGTAGGAGGCGCGGCGGCTGAGTCGTAAAGCGCTTGGCTTCCAAACCGTAGGGTCTCTCTGAAGACTGGGATTTTTATTTCGAGTTTTTTAGGGCACCTTTGAGTTCACCCAGCTCTAATGGTACCTGACATTCGTTGGGGAAATGTAAAGGTTGGTCCTTAACTGTGGGCCACAGAAACAGATCACATTTACATCAGCTGCCCTATAAACCACACAGTCTGAAAGGGGAACTTTCATTTTTACTTTCATAAACAGAAGAGCTTAGAAGTACACATTTTAAGCTATTTTATGCTTTTCATAGTTCATAGCTAATCAATACTTTTGTACTCTGTGCATCGTCTGCATAAAAAACTTTTTTTTTTCTCTATTTATGAAAGGTAAAGAATAGTGACCATCATGGACTTTGTTTAAATAAACAGTGGAACGAATGAAATGCACAGACTCCCCACCAGCATACATAAATACATGCAGCTCAATGTCTGAACGCTTCTGTTTTTTACTTCCTTCGGGATTTTCAAAACTGAACGTGTTATCTTAAACTCTAAACAAATTGTCACTGTGACCTGGGTGTTGATGTGATCTGGGTGTTGATGTAACCTGGGTGTTGATGTAACCTGGGTGTTGATGTAACCTGGGTGTTGATGTGACCTGGGTGTTGATGTAACCTGGGTGTTGATGTAACCTGTGTGTTGATGTGATCTGGGTGTTGATGTAACCTGGGTGTTGATGTGACCTGGGTGTTGATGTGATCTGGTTGTTGATGTAACCTGGGTGTTGATGTGACCTGGGTGTTGATGTGATCTGGGTGTTGATGTAACCTGGGTGTTGATGTGATCTGGGTGTTGATGTAACCTGGGTGTTGATGTGATCTGGGTGTTGATGTAACCTGGGTGTTGATGTAACCTGTGTGTTGATGTAACCTGGGTGTTGATAAAAAGAACACGCAATAATATTAATAATAACAAATGTGTCACTACATAATGAAAATATTTACTTATAATTGTTGAATTTTCTCCTCTCTTGACCTCAGATGTTCGTGCCCTTGACATGGACGCCCCTGGATATGCCCAGCATTGGGGACTATTTCCACATGGCCTACAACGTCATCACGCCCTTCTGCCTACTTAAGGTAATTGTATTGTCTGCTGCTATTGCCCTCTGGTGTACATCTTTGCCATTGTCAATTCGGGGAATCCAACAAAATCTAGCCCCGAGTACATTTCAGTTGTGAAACATTCGATTTTGTGTGTTTTATTTGCCCCGGATAATTACTCTGTTTGATTGAACCAAAAAAAGTAGCGGTGGGAATCGAAATGAAAGTCGGTCAGAACTTGACATTGATGCCCTGATTAAAAACATTCTATTCTATAAATAGTGAATAGATTCCAATAACAGTGTATATGGGTCATTATGGGTTAGAGTTACGGTTAGGTTTCAATAGATCAGAAGTCAAACTGCTGTCTAATGCCGTGTCACTTTTGTCTTCCTAGTTATAAAGCTAGAATTTTGATTCGTCCTTGAATTTCATTGTCTTCGAGGATATTCTGATGTTAGTGGATGAGGGAAGGGGGTAATTTCGTTATTCTGCTGTGTCTGGTGTGTCTTTTGTATCTGGTGTGTCTTTTGTGGCTGTTTTCATCTGAGATAAGCATGTCATGTTACATTTCTGACGTATGTTTGTTAGACATTTTTTACTTAGTGATTTGAAAAAAAGCTTGAGACGACGTGGGTTTTACGAAGAAATGTCATCCGTGACCTGTTTTGTTGTTCTAACAGAGATGTCATCCGTGACCTGTTTTGTTGTTCTAACAGAGATGTCATCCATGACCTGTTCTGTTGTTCTAACAGAAATGTCATCCGTGACCTGTATTGTTGTTCTAACAGAAATGTCATCCGTGACCTGTTTTGTTGTTCTAACAGAGATGTCATCCGTGACCTGTTTTGTTGTTCTAACAGAGATGTCATCCGTGACCTGTTTTGTTGTTCTAACAGAGATGTCATCCGTGACCTGTTTTGTTGTTCTAACAGAAATGTCATCCGTGACCTGTTTTGTTGTTCTAACAGAGATGTCATCCGTGACCTGTTTTGTTGTTCTAACAGAGATGTCATCCGTGACCTGTTTTGTTGTTCTAACAGAAATGTCATCCGTGACCTGTATTGTTGTTCTAACAGAAATGTCATCCGTGACCTGTTTTGTTGTTCTAACAGAAATGTCATCCGTGACCTGTTTTGTTGTTCTAACAGAGATGTCATCCGTGACCTGTTTTGTTGTTCTAACAGAGATGTCATCCGTGACCTGTATTGTTGTTCTAACAGAAATGTCATCCGTGACCTGTTTTGTTGTTCTAACAGAGATGTCATCCGTGACCTGTTTTGTTGTTCTAACAGAGATGTCATCCATGACCTGTATTGTTGTTCTGTTGTTGTTTTGTTTGTGAAATCATATTGTCGTGTTGATTAGTATTGTCTGAGGGGGGGGGGGGAGGCTGAGTGGTAAAGCGCTCTGGTTCGAATCCTGATGAAGACTGGGATTTTGAAATTCGGGATTTTGAGGTCTCGCTCCTGAGTTCAGTCTGTATACGTCGGGGAAGTAAAGGTTGGTCGTTGTGATGGCCACGTGACATCCTCATTAACAGTCGTCCTTCATATAAAAAGATCATCCGCCCCCATCAATCGAAAGGTCTGAAATGAATACCGTTACCTTGACCTAGCATTGTCTGAAAGTCAATGGGGGAACCAGGAGTGTTGAGATGTCCAGACTGTAGATAGAAGGGAGAGAACCCAACATTGTGTTTCTTATAGGCTGATGCCTAGCAAACAAACTCGTGTTATTTTGTACAAAAGACTTCGGCAAGGGCCCTTCTAGGAGTCTTGTATGTGTGTCCCGCGAGCTTAGTGAGAGCTCTCCGTCTGTGTCTTTCAGAGACCATCCGCTGCCAGCTGCTTTCCTCTATGCCAGTGAGAGCAAAATGGCGCATACGTAGAATGGGATTTTAAATTTCGGACTTATTAGGTCGCCCCAGAGTTCACCCAACTCTATTGGGTACCTCAATTTTATTGGGAAAAAATAAAGACACCCTCATTAACCATGGGCCACAAAAACAGATGACCTTAACATCAGATGCCCCTTAGATCGTACAATCTGTAAGGACTACTTTACTTTACTGACATACATAGTTCAATCAGATGCCGTGTGACTTGTTACACTATAAAGTTTGAATATAATTAACTTTAAATAGTACAAAACACTCATTTGAAAGGCATGTATACATAGAGAAGCTAAAGAGAGTTAAATAATTTTTTTATAAGTAATTAAGGGACGCTACTCTTTTATTATTTTTAAGAGCATGTCGGCATTTTTTATTTTTCTTTACTAAAGAAATGGTTTAGGAGTAAGGTGGTCGAGATGTCAATCCGAACGACGCGTGAGTTGAGATCTGGGTGAAAGTCTGACGTTACTTTAATCCAGCGGTTCTCAACCTTTTATGCTCGGCGACCCCTTTTTACAATCATCCACTCTGCCGCGCCCCCCCCCCCCCACACACACACACAGCAAAAGAAGAATAGACAATAACCATCCATATTTTCGATGGTCTTAGGCGACCCTTAGCAAATCCGTCAATCGACCCCCAAAGGGGTCGCGACCGACAGGTTGAGAACCCCTGCATTAATCTAAATGGCTATCTGGTCTCAGCTGGAAGAATACAAACGTTTGGTCATTGACACATTGTGCTGGCCAAGAAACACCATGTTAACCGTTGACCTAGAAACCAATTAACTTATCATCTGCCCTCTGCTCCTCTATGTTTCAAATGGAAACAAGCATACCGTTTGAATATTAATGTTCCAAAACTAGCATGTACATAATACATAATGCATGTATTTAGAAAACACAAGTGAACCCTATAAACGCTCTAAATGTATACTTCACAAAGAGTTGTTGCCCTTGCATCCTTCATGTGTATCTTTGTATTTAAACACAACACCTATTTGAATGGTGTCACTTTGTTCCTGTGTCCCCAGCTGTTAGAAAGAAGCACCCACCGCTTGTCCTCCAACGTGACCTACCTCAGCATCATCGTCTTCGTCATGGGTGCCAGCATCCACTTGGTGGGAGACTCGGTGAACCATAGGCTCATCCACTTGGGCTACAAGAATCACCTGAGCGTGGCGGAGAACCCAATCATGAAGGAGCTTCGCCCCAAGGAACTAGTGAGTGGCAGCTAAATAGATCTAGTCACCTCTCATATACTATTACGACATTTCTCTGCCAACCCCCCCCCCCACCCGCCTTTCTCTATTTCTCCATCTTCTTGACTCAGATTCGTAAATGAATTATATTTTAAATAGCGCAGAAATGCTTTCTCTCTCGGTATGTTTTACTAGATTTATCTTTTAAATGCTATTAGTATTAGATGCTTTTTGGACAGTGTTATATTACTTGCTCTTTCTCTCTCTCTTTTTTTTTCTCTCTCTCTCTCTTTCTCTCTTTCATTGCAGTTTAGACATAACCCACTCAAAGGGTCGCCAAGTTAACGGTGTGGACGCCTATGTGAAACCAGAACAGTTTATCAATGCACTGTACCAGTGTAACCTTTCACCCGTTTCTTTGACGCGCTGACGTAATTTGGAAGACAAATATTGATGGTAGACATCCCGAACTGCAATCTTATGACCGGATCAATAATTTCATTAATCTCAGGCGCCATCTTATTTAGTATCGTGTCTGCTGGGGGCTTCCCCCTTCACTTGCAGGACGTGACGGTGTAATGATATGCAAATGTGTCCATTAAATGCAGTCTGGTCCTGTAATTGAGACTTGGAATATGAGTGGGGCGGGGGGGGGGGGGGGGGGGGGAGGGACGCACATCGGTGGATGTGAAAAAGAACGTTTAGAAATTGGCCCTTCACCTTTAGTCTAGATATGTTTCGGGGGACAACGGTGTTGAGTGCCCCCCACTTCAAATATAATAAAAATAATTTCTAAAAATAATTTTTAAAAATGTTTGATTCGATTCGTGTATCGAACCCAGGACACCGTCGTCTGCTAGAACTAAACGCATTTTCTGATTCTGCCTGCGAGAAAGTCATATGCGATTATTTATTGGTATGCTCATTGTATTGACATCTAGATCGAACATTTCCAAAGAAATGCAAGGCTAGAAATGCAAGGCTAGTGGTCACGTAATTAGACAATTTGAAGTTCTTTTTAAGGATACATTTTCTACTATTTAACTTTTTATATGTTTTCAAGGTAAATATTATCTTTACATAAGTATTATACAGAAGTTATATTTAATATACTATAGTATTCGTTAAACTAAGGCATGGGTATTTAGCAAAAGTAAGCTCGAGATTGTAATTTTAATCCAAAATATTTTGTTTAAATGTCTCTACTAAAGCAAAGCTTCAGTTTTTACAATGGCTCTTTGTTCAACGTCATTTCTGTATTTTTTCACATTTGGCTCTTTTGGGTTGTCAGGTTTGGCGACCACTGAACTACACAGCCGTCCAATGACACGTCGTATTTAATGGCGATTATGGCAAAGCCGCGAAGATACTTTGGAGTCACTATCAACCTAACATTAAGAAAAGCTGGACTCAGTGATTTAGCTCGTCTTGGATCCTTCCCTGCTATTTAATGGCCATCCCCTGCTCTACAGCCTTTTACGAAGCCCAGAGGGGAAAGTCAAGTTCAAATCAACATTTTTTTTTGGTCACTTCCTATCGACCAAGTAGTACAACTGGTTTACTACGCTAGCAAATCAATAAAGTTCAAACAGTGGTACTTTTGTCATGTTCCGTTAGTCTATCATTACTGCTTATCTGAGTTATTTGAGACATTTTTAAAGCCCGGATGTGGTCGGAAGTACCCGGGAAATTGTACCCATTAAAGTTTACAATTGTGTCTTAAATTGTTTCAATCTTGAAGTCACTGGGAGACCGATGTAGAGCAATATAATTGTCTTAATAACATAATAGTTATTGATCAATTGAGATCACAATGTGGACTGATTGCACTGTGCTTTTAATAAATAAATTATGGCTTTTATATAGCGCTACTTTCATGCTTATAACATGCTCAGAGCGCTTTGGTCCAATCTCAGTTGTGGACCAGTTTGGGGGGGGGGGGGGCGGAAGATATCTAGGAGGAGGTTTTTCCGTGCTGCCTTCAGGCACTCAGTTAACACAACTCTGCCCAAGTCGGGTGTCGAACCTCGAGCCCCCTTCATAAGTAGCCAAGCCAAGTTCAAGCGCACTTAGCCTATTATTCTAATGATATTAATAATAATTTTGAAAGACATTCAAGAAAAAGTCACGTGACAGACAGTTTGCGTATAAAGAAACAAAATCTAGTGAAGATTTTCTAATAATACTGTAGTAGGCCTACGTATATTTTTAGAATGTAGTTAGGATTAAATTGTAAGTTACTACAGTATGTTAAATCATCTCTTATTGTAACCTGTCTCCCTACTCATTTCTCTTATTGTAACGACATGTCTCTCTATTGCTTTCTCTTATTGTAACGACATGGCCTTCTTAAGATTATTGTTTAACAAATAACAAGTTACTATGAAAAGTCCCGGGTTCAAACCCTGCCCGCTGCCATCCCCTTCATCTTGCGGGAGGTTTGGACTAGGACGTAGATGATCAACTCTGAAGGAACATCTCGAAACATGTCAAACATTTGACACACATGTACAAATAGATCACTGATATACTTTCTTGTGTATGTCAAAACTCATAACTCATATCTTTTATTAAACATATTTAGTGCAAGGCATAACCTTGATGTATGTATTGTACATATTCATCTAGATGTTTATTGCATCTCATTATGATCTCATAACCTTGACCTCTGTTGTAGCTGAAGTCTTTCGAACTGTTGTACAGATATGACGAAGAAATAGGACACTTGATGTGGTAAATAGGTATTCTAATTAGTTAATTTCATAAAGCACTACTTATCTGTTGTGGCACCCTATGCAGTTTGACAAACGTTGGTGAAGGTAATTCATATTTGCATAAGAACAGTCACCAGTAAGCAATGCAAGACTTAGATATGATGTAAAAGAAGTTAATATCGGTAGAGACAATCGCATTTCTTTACATAGAGAAGTGACAGAGGGAATGTTGGCAATCAAAATGAACATGAGAATCCATGAGTTTTATCCTGAAAGAAAATATTAAACATCTTAGGTAGCATTATACTAAGCATCATGTGTAGCAATATACTAAATATCCTAGGCAGCAATACTACAGAAGAACTGTAACTAAGGTCATTTAAGGTACTTCTTCAATGCATCTTCTGTACAGCTCTTTTGCAGTTTGCACTTTGAAGAAGTAGCGTGCTTCTATTTTCAACTGATCCGCTCTGGCCTACAGCGTGTGTTGTCATACTGGGTTGTTGTTACTTTTGATACATTTGAAGACCTCAGTGGTAAAAATACTTCACCCCCGCTTTGTTAGAGCTAGAAATTATCTTATCTATGATTGGTTTAGCTGGGCGGAAAATCGAAGTCTTGAGAAAACAAGTATACATGAAAAGTTCATATTTCAACATCTAGAAGAGGTCACTTTACATGATTGGCACTTGTGTTATGGTAGGGTTTTTTTTTTTTTTTTTGTATTCTCGTTATAACAAAGTTGTTAGTGTCTTTAAGTCTCCAAGAACAATGGCGTTCTTTTGTGTGTATGTCTGCGTGTGTTTGTTGGGTATAATCAAATGAATGGTACATTATTTAGACAATTGTTGTTAAATCCACATAGGGCGCTATTATAGTGACTCGTGTAGCTAAAAGCTAAAATTGATTTATACATTATTTACGTCAATCAAAACGATTTTTTTTAAATTCACAAACAAAATCAAAACCTAACAGACGCTTGTGTTTTTCAGGTACATCCCATTCTTCCTGTGTCTCTTGTTGTACTATGTGGGCTGTTTCACGAAATCATCCACTTTAAGTACACGTGTGGGCTTCGTCTGGTCCTCATTAGTGCTAGTCAGCGGTACCTACTACTGGTAAATGGTCGTCTCTAAAATAGAAGCCTATAAACCTTAATGAAGGATCGATAGTTTATTAGCTCCTATCTCTGTCCAACATTCACTTCTTCTCTTCCATCCAGGTATCTAGCTACAGAGGGACAAATCTTTCCGCTGTTCTTTATAACGTACCTGGTCATGGTGGCTGTCAGTGTCCTTAACTCATTTCGAGGTTTGTCCTGCGACTTGAACGGTCGCTTTCTTATCTGGACTTTCACCTTGACCACTGTCCTGACAGGGGTGTGGTCCTTCTGGCTTTGGGATGACCAGACCTTGAGAAAGAAATATCCAGGGCTCATCTACATCCCTGAACCCTGGGCGTACTACACGCTCTACCTGGCACAGTGAGAAGGTCTTTACAAAGGTTGCTATCTTATGTTATTCACTTGAAATAAATAGATCTACTAGACGAAGCAGTATTTTGTTTCCTTTTTATTCTGGCTAGATGCCCTAACATATACAACCAGTCAAGCGGTATGTGTCCTTCAGAGTAAGTGTGCCCATGTTCTTGGCTGAGCAATAGTTTACTCTAGTACGTGCCCTGTGATTTTCAATTCAAAGTAGTTTTATGAAGAAAGACTTCAAACTTTAATCTTCCTACAATTAAATTAGTTTTAGAAATTAGTTTATGTATATCTTTGGGAAAAAAACTACCAAATGGACCACATTGTGAAAACTCTGCTTTGATCGTTATAATTTTTCAGACTAAAATCTTCAAATTAAATTTGGCTTACAACTTTGTAGTTTAACACGTTTCAGCGGTATTTCTCGCACTCGACTCAAATGTTTTTTTGTATTCAAATTAGAGGTGCAGTGGCTGAGCGGTAAAGTGCTTGGCTTTTGAACTAGGGGTCCAGGGTTCAAATCCTGGTGAAGACGGATTTTTAATTTCGAATCTTTGGGCGCCTCTGAGTCCACCCAGCTCTAATGGGTACCTGACATTAGTTGGGGGAAAAGTCGTTGTGCTGGCCACATGACACTCTCGTTAACCGTAGGCCACATAAACAGATGCCACAAGGTCTGAAAGGGGGAACTTTACTACTTTTTTACTATTCAAATTAGATGAACTGTTAAAAGAAGAGCTTGATTACTTGATTAGTCAAAGATCTTACTAAAAAGACATCTTGCAATAGTGAGGCATTAGAAGAAATAAATAGAATGACAAATTATAAACTACCTCAGTTACATTAATTATAAACTACCTCAGTTACATTAATTATAAACTACTTCAGTTACATTAATTATAAACTACCTCAGTTACATTAATTATAAACTACCTCAGTTACATTAATTATAAACTACTTCAGTTACATTAATTATAAACTACCTCAGTTACATTAATTATAAACTACTTCAGTTACATTAATTATAAACTACCTCAGTTACATTAATTATAAACTACTTCAGTTACATTAAGGAGAAATTGATATTTAAATATGTTTTTTTTTAATCCAAATTGCAAAGTGAAGAGATCAATTTTATAGCTTTCAGTTCTATGTACGATTTGATACTAAATTGAGAGATATAAGTTTTAAAAAGATGTCCTCTTATATCTAAATACTCAATGCTGTACACACACAACCCAAACTACAATTCTTAAAGTGAAAGTTTATTGTGAACAGGTTAAGTAAAACTCAATGTGACAGACATGAAAGCAGACAAACACACAAAGGCAAAGGCAATAAATCCTCTAAAACTATTTGAAGAAGTACATGACCACAAGGAGACTGTCTTCTGCTCATGGATTCAAAGCTTGACTAAAACAATACACTAGACAATGTTGATCACAAATTGTTTACTCAACAAGCTGCCACCACCAACTATCAGACAATGAACATGACTTGCAGCAGGAATTCTAAAAGATCCTTTAGAAAGTCAATAATAGAGATATTACTAATTGAAACACAAATAAACTATTACACAGTAAAGTGTAAGGTATTAACATTATAAAGTTTTTAAGTGTAAGATATTCACATTATAACAAACCAGTTTCAAATATTAAGTTTCAAGAAATAAAAACAAAAAACTGTACTTTCTTACAAATAGAAACATTTTTCAATCACACAAATAGTTAGGTTTTCATGTTTACATTTTATTTCTGACAAAAAACATATTACCTGAACAATAACATACAGACAATGGTTAATTAAAACATATGATGACCGTAGAATAAGTTGTATAGTTTTGAAGCCATTCAAACAAAAACATTGCAATTATTCCAAAGAGATGTTTCTAGCAAGCATTGTGCTTAAGGTTTACACCTGCCAACAAATCGAGGGTAAGCACACACTTCACGGATATGATATCTGTTTAGTATCCAACATAGGAAACGTTCAACACCTAGTCCATAGCCGCCATGGGGACAGCTCCCATACTTGGTCTGAAACAGACAGGACATAGTTTTATACTGAGACAAGGACTTGAGTCAATAAAGTATGTGGTCTGAAACAGACAGGACATTATACTGAGACAAGGACTTGAGTCAATAAAGTAGATTCAACTATGAGTAGAATTATTGGGTAGTTGAATAGTTAAAGCTTGCACTTGAGTAAATTTAACAAAACATATCTGATATTATTTCATACGGCAGTTAGAAATACTTTAATAATGTACTGCTGTGTTTTTAGTAGAAATAGGAGCTATTGTAATATGTTTAAACCAAATGAATGAATGTTTACCTGATCAAAATACCAGTAGTAAGGACTTGTATCGATGCCCTCTCTTTTAAAACCAGCTTCAAGTTCCTCTTGTCTCCAGATCCTCATAGAGCCTCCTACAATCTCACCAACATTAGGCATCAAAAGGTCAACCTTTGACAATCAGAAATAATTTTCATTGGCATTGTGAGCAGATGAAATAACTAAACAAGAGAATTATCTTGTATTCGATTGATCAATATTAGCTATGTTGTGAAATGCAACAAAAGGTAATTGTACATCTTTCAATAACTTAAACTTAAGCATAGTAATCTTTCCATCTTTTAAAAAAAAAAGCTGCATTACCGATTCAGTTAATCTGTTGTCTTCTTTGCATCTCGGCATGTAGAAAGATTTTATTTCTGCAGGAAAACGGCACAACATAATTGGCTCATTAATAGTGTCAGTCATTTTCCTTTCAGGTGCTTCAGGAATGTCCTATGGACAGATTTAGAAGGATTAGTTCAAAAAAAAAAAAAAAAACATAAAAAAAATGTTTAATTAACATACATTAGTTTTTCATTGCTATTTATTTGTATACATTTTTTTTTTATCCCTATCACTGAATGTAGAGTGCAGGCATATAGACTTACATCTCCAAATTCATAGGATGTACCATCCTCCTTAGTTACATTGTTTTCTTTTAACCAGACAATGGCATCAGTGTAGTCCATTCTTCTAAATGGCTTCTTGGGTGGTTTAAAGTCCTGTTTGATAAAGAGAAATAATAATTATGCCTGACTGATTCATCCATGCCATTTTGTTTTTTCATATTGTGATCAAATCAGCAACATAGAAATTTGAAATTTGCAACTTCATTATTTGGCCTTGTCTGTGAAACAGTAAAGGCAGCAGCACCAGTTCATCAGATTCAAAGTTATTTAAAATGTCTTCAAATTTCCAGTCTTTTTTTATTTTTTTTTTATTTTTAACAAAGGCTGTCAGACTGAATGAAAAAAAGAAGAGCACTTTATTAGAAGATCATCTTAAGCAGTTGTAGATAGACCATTGTTATAGTATGTGTTTTGTCATTAAAAAAAGGAGTTTGATGTGGGCTTCTATGCCATGAAAATCGCTTTTAGGATAAAATGGTGCAAATTGTTAATTTCATTTTTAAAAAATCTTAATCTTTAATTGTGTGGCCTGTTTCAGAGTGGAGGCGTGGTGGCTGAGCGGTAAAGCACTTAGCTTCTGAACCGGTGTCCAGGGTTCGAATACCGGTGTAGACAGATTTTTAATTTTGGGATCTTTGGGCGCCTCTGAGTTCACATAGCTCTAATGGGTACCTGACATTAGTTGGGGAAAAGTGAAGTCAGTTGGTCATTGTGCTGGCCACATGACACCCTCGTTAACAGTAGGCCACAGAAACAGATGACCTTTACATCATCTGCCCTACAGACCTTTATATCATCTGCCATATAGACCACAAGGTCTGAAAGGGGAACTTTTTTTTTTACTGTTTCAATAATAACAGCACCAACAATGTATACAATAATATATTTCTTGGAATCTATTGAAAAGGCTGAAGTCAATGCATGCAGTTATTTCATTTTGATTGTGACTTTTAGAATAGAGTAAGACACTCACTGGATTGAGCTCAAACACAATGGGACCATAAGGTGACTTGAGAACACGATCCACAACATCACATACTAGATCCTCAATTTTATCCAAAAGTTTCTCATATGTAATAAAAGGGCATTCCGCCTCACAATGGGTGTATCTGGAGAAATTAAATCAAATTATTTGAATCAAACAGACCAAATTAAAAAAGAACAAAAAAAAAACACTTAAGTCTTCTACAATATGTTCATTACAGCTTCCTTTAAATATATACAAGTATTTTTTTTTGTAAATAAAATCAAGATAAGCAAAGCATAAAAAATTCTTACTCAGCAAGATGGCGTCTTGTTTTGGATACCTCTGCCCTGTATGACTGGGCCATACAAAAGACATCCCCCATGGCTGGAATAGCTGTTTCTAAGTAGAGCTGAGAACTTTGAGTTAAGTATGCCTGAAATAATTAGACATGCCTCTTGAATCCATTGCAATAAGGTAATAATTAATCAAAACATTACTAACAAAGATTTTGTTTCAAATAAGCACACACCATGGTGTTCATACTTTGTAGTGAAAGTGGCACTCACTAGTTGATTTTACTTTGACAAAAATTTGTTTTACAATAGCTAGTACTTAGAATTAGAACCAAGTCTTTTATTTCCTGTGCAGCATACATTTAGACGCTCACCTCTTCACCAAAGTAGTTGAGTTTAAATAAGGTTGATCCACCCTCTACCTGAGTCTGCACTATTGTTGGTGGTGTCAATTCAAAGTAACCACGGTCAAAGAAATGTTCCCTGAAGCAATGGACAATAACTGATCTCATCTTTAAAATTTTGGCAGTCTGAAAGGATATTTGACATGTTAGAAAATAAAAAAAAACTTACAAGCAATCAAAAGATAATTTTATCAACCAACTTTCTTAAGGGGAGACTACTTTTACCAAATTGTTCTCAACACCAGATCCACAAAGAAACTCACATTTTCTCCTCTAATCATCATATGCCTGTTATCTAACTGTACATCTGGATGAGCATCCTGGGGGAAAAAAAGTTTTAAAATTTTAATTAGAAAATGAATTAAGAACTGCAGTTACTTCCCTTATGATATAAATCAACATTTTGATTTTATTTAATGTATTTGATATAAAAAGTTTCAGTATCTTAAGAAATTAATGCAAACCTCATTGAGCAAGTTGTCAGCTCCACCTGGTGGTGAGGGACCAACAAGTTCCCAGAAGTCAACAGCCATCTCATGATTATCTGGAGCCTAGAAAGAAATCAGTTGAACATTACATGTCTGCTGCAAGTACAGAGTATTACTAACAATGTACATCAGTAACCCAGTCCAAGATGATGTCAGTGTTGCCTACATGTACACATCTTACGCAAATGGGCACGAAAATATGCAAGTATGGTTTATTATCTAAAAATACGTATTTCCCCCTCTAAAAAAAAAAACAAAAAAAACAAGTAGTTCTTGCTAATCATATATATATAGATCAGTGCGTCAATGCCTAAAAATGGACTATTCTTATTAAATCTACCACGAAAAAGTATCAATTTGTTTTTTCTGCGTGCTGACGCGCGAAGTTTTGAATGTTTACTAGATCTAGATCTTTATGATCTAAATAAAGCGGAGCTCCTTTCAATGTGTGACAATGTGTCAGTTTATATGAAGTCTTCAAACTGATTGGGAATAAATTGATTGATTAGTTCTAATTCTTCTAGACTGCATCTAGATATAGAATTAGAGATATTTTACAATTGTCAGGGGCAGGTATGGCGAGAGTGATTGTGTTATTTCTTTGTACTATTTAAGTATGAAAGAGTTATATCCCTTTGTTTATTTCTCCTCTTCTCTTCCCCCCCCCTCCCCCAGGCATGAATGTGAACAGTATACACGTGATGTTTTTGAATGGTAGTTTTTCCGCTGGTTGATAGAGTGGATTGGTAGTTCGTTAGTTGTATTATGTTCCTGGACTGGTGTTTTGTGTATTTAATATTTACTGAGGTTGATATCATTTTTTGTGCTCAATCAGATACTATTAAAGTATTACTTGTGTTATTCATATATATTTGGAGTCGGAGTTTGTTTGTGATAATTATTCGTATTTAAGTAACCCCCTAACGAGCCTAACGAGCCAAGTCGAGAAACACACCAACCAAGTCCAGCCAAGCATAAGTGAACCCTGACAACAATGTCAGGCACCTAAAAGAATTTTCGTAAATATAAATTCAGAATTAAGATCTACTGTCTAGTTCAAAATAGATTCTAAATCTATATGTGATTAGGTGTGTACTAGACTTAGATTTAGAACTAATCTAGATCAAAGTACATCTATTTATAGGTTTAGACTACTGACTAGTTCTAGGTCTAGAAGCTCAAGGCTCTAGATATTTGTAACTGTAACCATTACATCTGGTTTAAGTCTAATTTCACTTTTAATATAAATTTCCATTCTTTTGAATGAATTATCTGTTGCAGCTATTATGGAATGTGGAATACACTAGAGACATTATGATCATAAAATCATTGCCCTGTGAAAGAATGCCATCATTCTAACATTTTCTAGAACTCTATTACAAAGACTAAAAGTGTAAATATTTTTTGGCAAATGTACAAAATGTCTTATATAACTTTAGGCTGTGTTAACTTTAAGATTGCTGCATTTCATGTATGTTACGTGCTTGAATGATTTTTAGTCTCTCCTAAGTATATTTCTTTGTATTTAGGAAAATACACATGTGCCCCTCAAAATACACATTTCCAGGTCTAGGAATACACATTTCCATTTTGGCTAGTAGGCATCTCTGTGATGTAGACTATCAAGATATTTCACTGGCATATAAATCAACTAAATGAAAGTTTGATTACATAACAATTTTTGTTTCTTCACTCACAGTTTTTCCTTCAGGCAATTTCCTAATGACACCATAAACTGCTATTGAAGCCTCTGTTGCTAAGGTGACTGCATCATATGTTTGGCACTGTAGAAAATTCCAATGTTTAAGTTTGATTAGTTCAATTCTTCCACTTAAGAAATTCTCTATGAATCAAACTATTGTGTTAAACATCTCTTAAAATAAAAAAGTGTTTTACCAGTTTATCTGCAAAAACACATTGAAGAAAGCCTGTTCCATCTCTAAGTATGACAAACATTAGGTTTTTACCTGAATAAAATAGTAACAAAAAATTATCTCAGATTTTTAGCAAGGCTTTTTAAAATAAGCCACAAAACTTGGTCTTCAGTTTTAAACTGCAAAATAATCAATGTATTAATACCTTGACGTCTCAGCCGATGGACCCAACCAAAAATTTTCACTCTGACATCTCTTGTCTTCACAGAATCTCTTAATTTGATCTAATGGTAAAAAAAATAATTTTAAACTGTTTCAACAAAAGTAAAAGAGAAATAGTAAATCAACTAAGAAATAATATAACACATTGAAAAAGAAAGAAACTTAGAAGAAACCAAACCTACCTCTTGTGGTGCAGGCAAGCTAGCATCTTGTTCAATAGTAATTTTTTTAGCATCTTCCAAATTTTTTTCTCTCCTTTCTGCATCTTTTTGCTACAGTGCAAAAAAAAAAAAATAAATAAATAAAAAGTTAAAAGTGTAAAATAAGATTAAAAGGAGACGAAATGAACAGCATTAATACATTTAATTCAAGTGGAGAAAAGTCAGCTTTCTTTCAATAAAATTTGTTTAAGACATTTATAAATTGGCTAAAACCTCATTGGTTTTAACTTGATTTACTCTGCAAAAAGAACTAGTTTTGAAGTGGTATTCTTTTTTAGAGTGGCTTCATGTAGTTGTTAGACAAAGTTTATTGAATTCACTTGACTTAATCTTAGCCAACAATTTTAAATGCACTCGGTAAAAAATCCAAATGACTTACAGTGGCATCTTCTGCATCTGCCTTCTTATATTGCTCTCTCTGCCAAATCTTTTGTACTTTTTTCAATTGCGATTTGGCTACTGGTTCATAAATCTAAAAAAAAAATAAATAAATAAACTTTTTTTAGATCAGAGAATCTTGCATATATTACCTCATTTATTCATGTATATATGTATCAAGAGAAAAAATCTAGACCTTCCCTTCTTTACCACATTGCTACAATGTCTTAATATGAATACTGCTGCTTAAATAATTGTGGCAGATCAAACAAGTAGCTCAAAAATACTTTTAACCTCTGAAAGTTTAACACTTTAAAAATACAGGTATCTATGTTTGAACAGAAATATGAGGGCTATCATTTTAAAGCTAACAATAAATTATAGACATACCTCTCCTTCTTTTTTAGAGTCACAATAGATAACTGGAAATGGTTCTTTACCAGCCAATCTCATAGCCTTTTTTTTAAATTAAAACAAAAAAGATTTTATAGTTAGTATTTCTAAAAGAGTAAATACTTGTTTTTGTTGTCAAAATAACAATGCATAAATCTGGAACAGAATATACCTAACAACAAATATTCCATTTTTATCCAACCCCCCTTTTTTTGTAACAAATTGTAACTCAATACACCCCTTTCCCAGAGTAACATAACATAACAAGAAAATTCAAATTATACAAAAGACTATTTTTTAATTATTATTTATTTTCACAAAATTGCATTTTTCATCATGGTATCGATAGAAATGATGGGGAAAGTATCAAATTGTTTCATTATCCAAATTTTCAAGACTGATTAAAGAAAATTAAGCATTTTTGAAGCTACTTGAGTAGTTTGAAAGTTCCTTTAACTTTGTGGTTGCTACCAATAAGTAAAAAATATACTAAATTTTGATAATATTTCTATTTCTAATTGATTCAGGTTTGTTTTGTTTAGTGTTTTAAAATTTTTGATAGTTGCACCACATCACACACCATATTTTTGAAGGCTAAATCAAGACTTAATATTGCTTGAACTTTCTTCTAAGAGTGAATGCAGATGAAATAATTGTAAAAGTTTTGATTGTATTGACAAATCAGGTAGCCTATATTTTTTTATGCAGTGGTTTTATATTGTTCAACTTTTTGTTGCTTTCTGTTATTTCAATTGAATACTTTTTGTTTTTGTTTTGTTACATAACAAAACTTCAGAACCTTTCTCCACCCTTTAACAAATCATCACAAATTTTTATACCTGCCATTCCCCCTTAGCCTTTACATATATCCTAATGTTCCCAAAGATATTGGAGATAATTTTCTTACAGCTCAACATGAAAACTATTATCTTACAAATTTAAAGCAATTCTCTCAAAATTTTTCTAGATTTCCTAATTGTTTATAAAGGGTCTATATTACAAAAAAAGAGGATATAATTTTTGCTAATTAATTAATTTCCTCCTCTTTACTGCTCTTTTTTTTTTGTGTGCTTTCTAATATTTTTTTAGCTAAAGTATTTGAATAGTCCTCAAGTCACTTCAATAAAATCTATCACTTTTTATACCATCCATTAAATGCTAAACTGTCTACTTTATTTATCATCACATCTATTGATTTAATCTCATCCATTTTCAGAAGAAAGATTAATAATACATGTTCAAGGAAGCATTTATTTATATACTTAAAAAAAGCCATTGAAAAAGCCTGTCTAAAATTTTTGCCTAAAGCTCAAAAGATAGCTATCTAAAAAAAATAATAATAATTTTGTGTACTTGTAGTAATATCTTTTTTTAGCAAGTGATTTAATAAGTAATTGACAAATTAGAGGTTATGATGATCAGACAATGATTTTTATTTTATATTATATCTATATTTAAAACTTCACTTTTTTATCCATTCAAATGTCAACTTTTTGAAAAAGGAAAAATTTTTGTTATTTCTTTAGCTTTTTTTTTTTCATCCCCTTGAAAACCTAATGTGCAAGTTTCATATACAACATTTGTTTAAAAATTTCACTCAATTAGCATGAGAACAAACTGGTTTATAAACAGCATATAGAACTATGTTGCTTTTCTTTTATGCTTAAACTATTTGATCTCAAATTTTTCCAGAGGCCTTAAAGCTGTTGAACATTTACCTGCAATACACTTTTCACTGGTTTATCTTTCGAGCCATCTCCTGTTGTGTCATCTCCTTTAGTTTCAGATGTGTAGATTTCAGCTTTTGGCAATAAATACATATGGCATTAGTTATAAGACAGTCAATTTCTTTTCTTTTTTTAACCTATGTACAAGACATAATAATCTATGCACATTCAGTCATTCGGCTGATGGTGTAAGGCTTATCTGTTTAATTCTTAACAAACAAAGGCATAGCGAAGCCTTACTTTCCCCCAACTGTCTCAACATACCCATTAGAAATGGATTGACAGACCATCACTGAAATCAAGATAACCAACCAGGGATTATCCCCTGTGACAAAAAGACAAAGCTAGGATATTTCTTTTTAATTATTTTAGATGTGTGAAAGAAAAGAGATGGGGTCATATGACTGGTAAAAGAAAAGTCTTATGGAAAAAATGTATTATTTATATGTATATATTTTCTATGTATTGTCTGAAAGCAGTTAAGTGGCATTTGATAATACAAAATGGTGTCTGCAAGTAGTTAACACAATATCTTATATACTCAAGTTAATTATAATTTTTCACTAAGCATGAGAATACTCAATGATACAGATTTGTATTCACAGGACATCACAAACATATAATAACAATGTCTGCCTTAAGCACAGCCTCTTCATAAGTTCTAGATCTGGACGGAATGCCGTCGCTTCTCTCTAATGTTAACATCCTTCTCAGTCTAGTCTCTAATAGTGTGCAACTTCTGCACTATCTTGGATGGCAATGTGCATGGCATGGTTATAACATTGCTCCCTTCTTAGCACTTTTTATGCTGAAAAGAAAAAAGGTTCATAACAGTACAGTGGATGTTTGACAGTTAAGGTGGAGGTTCATTTGTGGGAATGACAGTAAGCATATTCCTCACAAAGGCATCCTCACTTTCTCCTCCTCCAGATGGCCAGTCTTTCCTTGGAATGATGTCATTGCCATCCTTTCACTTTCCTAATGATGGCTGATGCGAGTCACCCAACCTACAGAGAGGTAATGGTGGTCACTATTGTAGTTCCCAGGGACGTGTTAGTCCCACAGGAAGCCAGCCGGGCAGTTGGCTGTCATTTTCTCTGAAACACACTTTGCAGGTATCTCTTCTGCCAAGCAGTTTGTAAGTATTTTCTCTGCCATGCAGTTTGAAAGTTTCTTCTCTGCCACACATTTGCAGGTATCTCCTCTGCCATGCAGTTTCCAGATATATTCTCTGCCAAACATTTGCAGGTATCTTCTCTGACACACATTTGCAGATCTATAAATTTCCTGCCAAGTATTTGCAGGTATTTCCATTCAAGGTGCTGTGCATACAGTTTTTGTTAAACGCAAGTGCAGTTATCAAGATTTGAGTTCCTCTTCTATTGCAGGCAATGTAAAACACATTTTCTCTGTCTCTGCCTTTGTTGGGGCCTGTATTCACAAATTCACTTGCAGACATCAAGAGTAATGCATTAGAGATGGTCTTCTGGCTTTCATGCTTTAAGTTCTCATCATAGGCACTGGCAGATAGACAGAAATCTTTACGGTCCACAGCAAAAGGCTTGGATGGAGACACAAGGCTGTCTTGATCTGTCTGGTTGATTGAAGTACTATTAGCAGGAGCATCAGTAACAAAAACTTAAGCCACATTATATAAGACCTCTCTTTCCTTTCAACTCTCTACCTATCATTGAGATCGTCGCAGCAATCATTGTTACGTTCCTTGTCTTGAAAGCCACACTCCAGAGACTTGCACACAACACAGTCACAGATGGCACTACAATCCCCAGTGCATTTGTCACTACTGTTTGTACAGCCGCAGTCTTGATTAGGTAACTGCTCCCTCACCAACAAGTCTTTTCGGCCTTTCAATTGCGACACAATTTTATTCATTAGTTCTTGTTTCAAATCTTTTAAATCAAGCTCATTAAGAAATTTCAGAAATGCCATGGAAAATCCTACCTTCCTTCAATTGAGTCACCTATAATCCCACTTCGACACCAATGTAATAACTTAAGGCAGGCAATTCAACGATACAGATTTTTATTCACAGGACATCACAAACATGTATATAACAATGTCTGCCTTGAGCACAACTTTTTATAACTTCTAGACTTGGGAGGAAATCTGTTGCTTCTCTCTAACTCTAACTTAAACATCCATCTCGGCCTAGTCTCTAACAGCGCATACCTTCATGCTAGCTTGGTGGTGTGCATGGCAGGGTTATAACAATATTATCATCTATTGTAAATCTAGAGACAGTAATATAATATACTAGATCAACAATCTACATTATATCTACATTAATCTACAATTTAGAATCTAGATCTAGATTAATATTATAGATAGTCTATAAAAATTTAAGTAAGTCAGTAAAAGTAAGTTATAAGATGAGTCAATCACGAGTTCTAAGGAATAAGATGTTTAAATAAGTTATTAGATATCTAGACAATCTAGTTATATATATAGTACTATAGACTATAGTAATATAACATAAGTATTATAAGACAGTCTCTAATAGAGTCTACTCGTCTCTAGTAATAAATAAATCTAGATCTAGTACTACTATCCAGAGTAATTTATCTCTACTCTAGATCTAGAGAGTCTAGAGAGAGTAGTCTAGACTCTTAGTCTTAGATTCCTGAGGACTTCTCTACTTACTTAAGGTAGCCATTGATTAACAATCTTGTATCTTTAGGTCTATCGATTCTTATGTTTCAAAATCACACACTCGACACTGTCTTGACTCTTGCGATGTTGCGTCTGTGGGCCTTACGGCTTACGCCAAAACTTATGTGTAAGTTATGAATATGGCTTATATGGTGAGTTGAGTTACTCCGATACTCGTCTTGATTGAATGAGGACGTTTAGCCTTAGCACTAACTTTTACTTTTTAGCCTTTGGTTTATCAAAAGGCTAATGGTGGTTTAGATCCAGCTCGATTTTATAGAGATCTAAATGGTGCAATTTACTTGTTATGGTTGAAAATAAAGACTATCGACACATAATTTACTGTTTCTTAATATTACATCATCGTCGTGCTCAAACACAGATTGTAGATTTAGATGTGAAACCGGTACATTGTATCTATCACACGAAACAAAACACGTCGATTTTGTTGCCAAATGTGATGATTTCAAAATTCATAAACCTCGATCCAGACCTCATACTAACAATATTTTTTTTTTTTAAAGCGACGAACTTAAGTATCTAAAAAAAAAGATTCGATAATGTTTTTTAATGTATAAAATTAAAGAAAGTGGCTTTATTTTTCCTTCTATATAAAATATTTACAATATTTTTCAGAGAAGCCTATGTCTATATTTAAATACCTACATTTAGTGAATTGCTGAACAAGATTTTTTTTAAAATAAATTTTGTTTATATTAGGCTATACTAGCAATATTGCACACCGGTTACGTCCGTTGATTTTTCCTTAGACTATATAGATCTATTGATGTAAGTTCAGTTTTTAAAGTTTACTTTTCCTTTATATCCTCCTTTGTAAAATTTTCTCCTCCTTTTTGTCCTTCTTTGGATATGTAGTTATGTAGCCTAGGTCTCTGATGCATTCACAAATAGATAAAAAAAAACGGGATAAATATAACATACAGATTTGATAGTGGCCTATTCAACCGAGGCGGCTCAAAGCAAAATCAAAAATAAAATCAGCAGTAATCAGGGACTTGCTTTTTGGTGACGACTGTGCCCTAAATGCCTGCTCTTAAAATGTTCTGTGACTTCTCAAGAGCATGCTTAGACTTTGGCCTTACCATTAACACTAAAAAGACTGAAGTCTAATATTTGCCTGCTCCAGGGAAAGCCTACTCGCTCGAATCCAAGCATCAAGATAAATGGACATGATATAAATGCAGTGGACAAATTCACATATCTTGGCAGCACACTCTCCAGAAACGGAAAGATCGGTAATGCAATCGACCTGCGTTTCGCAAAGGCCAGCGCATCCTATGGCAGACTGTCTAAAAATGTCTGGAACAGACGAGGTATCACCACAAATACAAAGCTAGGGATCTATCTAGCTGTCATCCTCTCTACATTGCTCTGTGCCTCAGAAACGTGGACAGTGTACAGAAAACATGCAAAGAAACTGAACCAATTCCACATGTCTAAGAAAAATACTGAATGTCAAATGGCAAGAAAAAATACCAGATACTATAGTCCTCCGAAGAGAGGGTCTGCAAAGCATCCACACAATCCTGATGCAGTCCCAGCTGCCATGGGCAAGACACGTCTGCAGAATGGAAGACCGCCGCATCCCTAAAGGACTCCTGTATGGCCAAGGGAAGGGAAGCGCTCGCAGGCGGTCAAAGAAAGCGCTTCAGGGACACTCTCAAAGCTTCTATGTAGGCTTTCAGCATAAATCCAACCTCCTGGGAGACAGGGGCACATGGCAGAGCATCATGGCGTCGCGCTGTGAAAACTGGTGCAAATGTTGCTGAGGAAAAGAGAACAACGCTGGCAGAAGAAAAACGCCAAAGAGAAAACCAAGGCCAATGACACTAGCTCCCGCAGTGTGCAGCCGAACATTCTGGGCTCACATAGGTCTCACCAGCCACATGAGGAGGCACAAAACCCCATTACCTACAAAGTCCTCAGCCCCCTGGATGACAAAGTGGTCATCATCGAACCACGATGGGCGAACTATAGGTGTCTGATAACCCTATATAGACTAAACAAATAAGATGTGGGGAGAGAACCGCTAGACAGGTAGATACTAAAGTATACTTTTTACTAACCGGCCAACTATACTGCAGTGTTATCTGACCGGAGACAAATATGGCCGTATAATGAAAAATTGCCAGATATTCTGCCAGAGAAGGAGCTTAGATTAGAATATGTGTTTTCTGTTTGGGACCCCTCAACTCCAGAACACATAAAGAAACTAGAACAGACGTAAAATAATGCCATGAGATTTATAACAAACGAATATCCACATGTGATTAACAACTTTAATAAAATTTAAAAAATTTAGAGACGCACCAGGACAGAAGACTAAAAAGTAAAGTAGCAATAATACATAAAACACTGAGCAATAACTTACAAATACAAAACTTAATAAAATACTCAGAAAAATGCAGAGATAAAAACACATTTTGTTATTCCATATGCTAAGGAAAATGTATACAACTGCTCTTTCTTTCTTAGGAAGTTTCTATTTTGAAGTAACGTCTTTATGTCATAATAAATAAGGCTAACCGATAAAAACAAAAAATCAATATTAAATTTATTTATTTGGCATTTAACAAATTTCAATTTTTATTATAACATATATCTAAAAAATAGAATCCTTTAAAAAAATGTTTTTAAAACTTTTTTTGAACTGTATTTTATATTTTAATAAGATTTGTAGGCCTATAACAGAAATTTTGCAGCGTTATATATCTAGTGTAGAGCTTATATCTTCATTAGTTGGCAACAAAAAAAAAAAACGCTTTTGAAAATAAGCTAAATAAGCTACATTGATTAAAAAAATATTTCGAGTTTTGAAAATAGATCAATATGATTGTAAAGATTATTTGAAAAGAGTCATTAATAGTATTAAAAATTGTTTAAGAATTTTGATATATAATTATTTGTTTAACTAATCCTATTAGCATTTGAGGTCAAAGAATGTGGCGTGACAAAGAGGCAATATTTGATTTTACAAACTGGCAATGGAGTAGCCTACAAGCTGAACAAAAAAAAATAGGGGGAGGGGGGATGGGGGAATTTGTCAATTTATTTTCAAAGGGGGAAAAAAATGGACTCAATACTCTTTGAAGAAGACATTTCAAAACTTCTCCGCTAACGTGATTCATAGTAAATTTCTTGTGTCAGAATGATTTTCTTCTGACCTGACTATTGCACATCGTTATATTGACTTTTGTCTTCTTCTGGCCTGACTATTGCACATCGTTATATTGACGACTAATGTCTTAGGCCTACTTAACACGAAGATGTCTTACTAAGATCGCGCCTATTACAGACGTAGGCCTACCTACGTTGGCTAAATTATTTAGAATGTCCCTCGCATAATAATATTGACCAGTGCTGCCTCCTTATTTGGTAGAGTTAATTAAACATGTGACTTTTTTTTTTTAATAGAAAAGAATTGTGAGTTCTGATTGAGAGTAGGCCTAAACATTTCGAATTTCTGCCCGCCTCACATCCTTTTTTTTTACGTTGCGGTAGTGTGATATGTGCTTTGGATAGTCGTTATGTAATCTCGAAGGTCCGGGGTTCGAATCCTGCCGCTGTTGACTGTCAGTTTAACAAACAGGACTGCATGTTGTATTTTGAGAGATGTCAGCCTTTCTACAGAAAAAAAAAAATTTACAACACGCATATAGAGAACCATTGATTGATTGAAAACGAAATAGCTTGGCCACACACTAGGCGATATCGCACATTGTCATGTGACAATAGCCTAGTGACATGGATGTCATGTGACAATAGCCTTGTGACATGGATGTCATAGGACAGTTTTACACAAGAGCCTCGTGAAATGGATGCACATTGTTCATTAACATTATTTAGCCTAGTAGCTCAAGTTTGTTCTGACACGACTGCTATAGAAACAATTGACGCTTCCAACGACATTGTTCAAAGAACGAGTAGTTCCTGGTGGTTTCTCACTCTGCTTGCACAGCCAATACCCGGGTACTGACATCGTTACAAGAGAACCTATTACTTCCATTACCGGTATCAGTAACTAATACCATATTGTTACTTTTTTTTTTTAGTCTCAGGAAGATTTTGAAGAACTTCGGTTTGCTTTTACGGCTACGCCAGTTTTAGACTCGGCAAACTCAGTAATTCAATACTCTTGCTTATAATTATAAAGGCAATAATTATTGGGATGTGAAATGTAGTTAAGGGATTTACAGATAGCAACATTTGAAAAATTGGTTCGGGTAAGGACATTTCGTACCAATCAGTTTTTAAGTACAGGTTCGGTTCGCTTCCAATGTCTAATGGAACTCAGTTTTTTTATTGGTGATTTTTCTTTCCGCCTTATTTTTTTACACAGGATCTTAAGACATTTTTCTGTCACTGGCATAAAGGAAAGTAGCTGGTAGTTTGTGCCTTCTGATTACAATATTATTTTTTTTAAACAAAGATTATCTAAAGGGAAGAACCGGAAAAAAAATCACTGCCATAGCTCTCAATATGGTAAGGTTTAACTACCTTTTCTCTTGTAATACAAAATAAATTACCACTAATTGATTTTAATAAATTTTTTTTTATAGATTCATGTATTGTAATTGTCATCGACTATGAATAATTGAGAACAATTTTAAAAATTCTACTTTTTAGTAAACTATTACAGTTTGATTTGATTTTTCGAATCTTTTGGCAACTGATATACACGTCAATGTATATTTGTATAAGGAAACCAATATGTGAAAATGGTGGTTATGATGTTAATTAAAATTCTACATTAAGTTTTCTTTAGATTTTATTAATATACATATATAATCTTTACATTAACATTTAATTATCTATCTTGCAATTATCACCTAATTTTCAAGCCTATAGCTTATCACATTTTGACTATATAATCTATAACAAAAAACAAAATTAATTAACATAAAATAATTGGCAGATTTTTTGATGATTCATGTTTTGTTAGGGCAATATAGATAATTGTGCAAAGTTTCAACTTGTTCCGAGAATGGGAAGTGGGAGAAATAATATGCACAAAATTTGTACCAGACAGACAGCGAGTTGATATAACCTTTGTAAAAGGATTTGTCAATCTGTAAAAAATGTATCACTAAGGTCCTATACTTCTTTATGTACAGGTAAAGTAAATTAAGTATTCATGTATAAATGCTTACAAATGTGTAGAGCATTATTCACAAATTGGTATAGAGCAGCTCTTAGTAAAATAAATGTGAAAAGAGAATTCCAATATTGAATAACTTAATTCAACAATCTTTTATCTCTCACACAATCCCCATATGGAGTTGAAGACATTCCCTTGAAGGGACTATAAGCAAGTTCACAATACTTCACATATTACAAAATAGTCTAAAAGCAGACATTTTTCAGTTACACTTTAGATAAATATTTCTTGATTGTTCAATTCCAACAAAAACTTTCATGTTATTAGATTAATCTGCTTTATTACTACGAAATGATTCTACGCTATTTACATTAGTTTCAGACACACAATGTCAAACAGTATAAAGTGTAAATTGTTTAACAAGATAGTACACAAAAATGGCAATCTTGTCTTCATTCTACAGTATCTACAGAATTAAAATATTAATGAATAAAATTATAACCAATGCAAAAGTTATGGATATACATCAAACAGTAAGTGAAATAGACTTCAAAGTATGGAAAAATAAAAGTCCAAAACTTTCTTTTAGTTGGATAGCTACAATAAAATTAGGTCTAACAAACTATGCATTCATTTGACAAATTTCTACAAATAATAAATAAATCAATGTTCATTTAAACATTTTTTGTCATACTTTTCTTTTAATGATAGATTTAATCCCCTAAAACTTATTTTAAACAGGAACAAATACTTAATTTTTTCCTTGTCTAAACAAATATAGTGGTCTAAAGCTTAGGAAGTTAAAAATATATATCTAGTTCTTGGTTAATCATTGTTACATAATAGTGGAATCAAAAGCCCCATCCAGTTTTGAACAAAAGGTTATCATATGAGAACAAGTGAAGAAAAATGTTTGCACCACTGAATCCTTGTGTAGCATCTATTAGTTTATATTCTAACTAGCAGAGGTGATATTCTAAATATCCAAATCATACTATCAAATATGGACTATAAAAGAAGTGGTTACGAAACGTGTGCTAGTAATCATCAATGAATAAATCAAACAATCTTGTATGTCATTTTAATGATTACACACAATTTTGGATTGGTAATTACCAAAAGTGAATACAACATTGAAACAAAAACATCACAACTGACAAGTTTATATACAACCATATATATATTCTTATTTATGACATGACTCATATTTCTGACCACATTCAAACAACTGAACTAATTGATTCATACATGTTTAATTAATACATTTGTTTATAACTAAGGCAAAAGGATTCACAGACATTCAACATTTTTTCTATTTAAATAAATTTGTTAAGGAGAAAACAGCCTTATGGCTATATGTATTAGCAAGTCATTTTAGAAAGAAAGTTGAAATAGCCATTTCAATGTAATCATTCCTCATGTTACCATCCTTAATTTTGCATTTGGTCAACTTCAATTGTATACATGTTTTGTATGTTATTTAACAAAATTTAAAAAAAAAACATTTTCTTTTCTTTTGAGGTACAGGCTTTGGGTAAAAAAAAATCTAAAAGTTTTATCACTTTCTAACCTTTATTGTATAATTTTACTAACATTTTTTAATTAAATGTGTTTAATAGCATTCATAAGCTACCAAAAACAAATTCTATCATTGAACCTCCAAAAATATAAACAACACTAGTCTCATCAACACTTCTCTAGTACCCCAACATTAACATACAACTAACTTTTCCATTCTTCATTTCTCATGTTTAGAAACAATTTAGTAAAGCCAATTAATAAAATAATATGGATACTTAAGTTGCTTGACACGTCTAACAGTGCTTACATCTCAAGCATTGTATTGGTTTAATAGTGCTTTATATCAAATGTCTAATCAAGTTTTCCTTATCTTAACCATTTCAGAACCTTGGCAGATTACGAATGAAAACTTATGAGATTAAACAGTCACATAGAAAAATGAAATAAATAAATACAGGATCTTTACTCCTATACAACACCTCATTCAACTAAAATGTAATCTCTTTTTTCTTGATCAACTGCATTTGAAGTACCAGTAGCCATTTCACTTTCTTTTGAAGAGATAGGTTTAACTGTTGATGTTGGTACTGGTAAACATTCTTCTGTCTCCATGGACTCCACACTAGAGCTGCCTTCAGTAGAAGGCTGTGTATCTGCAGCTGTAGCTAACATATTAAGCTTCAGATGATTATCAAGTAGGACAGCACATTTCATTTTCAGCTTACTATCCGTAGACTCAGCAATTTTTTCAGAACATTTTGGCTTCTTGGCAAATTCCATTATTGACCTTTGATTGGAATTTTTTTTTAGATCTTTGGGAGTTGACTGCTGTGGTTGATTCACTTTGCTAATCTCTTCTTTCGAAATTTCTGATTTGGCTGGCTGACAAATTTTTTTTGACAACTCTTCTTTAGAGAGAGCAAAGTCTTTGATAGATCGCTGATCCTTAGGAGGCTGTTTTAACACCACTTCTTTCTCTGTTTTATCTGATTCATTTAGAACTTCTGCATTGGTATCAGATTTTGGTGTTTCTAATACTTTTGACTTAGGTGTTCGGTGTGATTTTAGCTTTGGTGTCACTTTTGTTTTACTCTTAGGGGTTTCATGTGATTTGTTATTAGGTGTTCCCTGAGATTTGGAGTTTGGTGTTCCCTTAATTTTGGGTGGAGCTGTCAGATAAACCCAGGAATTGGGCAAATGAATGTCTGTCATGTTATACTGTTTTAGAATATGCTCGTGAACATACCAACAGTTTTTTGGGAAGCAATCACGCTTTTCACGAACAGCAATAGAAGCTATAGTTAATTCCAGCTGACGCTTTGATATGCCATCATCATTAATTACATCACCACCAGATTTTTGTTTTTCTTCAGATTCACAAGGTACTGCCTCATTTAAACTTTCATTAATATTGACACTGTCATTTATATCACCTAAAGTGACATTCAACTTATCCACTTTCTCAGGAGATAAGGTGACTGTGGATGTTGGATTTAGCTGTTTGAACCAGTATATTCTGAACTCTCGAATTAATCTTTTGATTCCTGATACATTTCCATGTACAAGTCTGATCAGGTCTGGCATGGCTGTAAAAAAAAAATTTTTTAATTAAATTTCAGAGATAATTTACAATACAAACCTGCATTGAATAAATGCAGCAAATGTGTCAAAAAAAAAGAGTATAACAATTGTTACAATTTAGCACAGCATTTCAAATTAATATCTAAAAAATAAAAAAATAGTTTTGCATTACAAGCCCATCAATATTATATTGTTGCAACCCTCATCTATCATTATCACTAAGTGTACAACATTCACAACAGAGCTGAAACCAAGTACCGGTATTAAGAAGCATAGAATTAACCAACTTCTAGCCAAGAGTGAAACAGACAGAAGACAAAGTTCAAAAAAGATAACAGTGTAAAGGTATCTGGTATAAATAAAATCATCACGGTTAATAATAGACTAATGTATAGAGTCTCACGGTTAATAAGAGACTTATGTATAGAGTCCAGGAAGCAAATGGTGTAAATTTTGGGTCAAGGAAGCAAATGGTGTGTAATTTGTAGGTGATTTTGTGATATAGGAAAATTGTGTTTGCAGCAGTGTGTAGCAGCAGTGTGTAGCACCTGTTCCTAACACAGTCAGGATAGCAGCAGATGTAGGTTAGATACAGACATGTGACTGAGGAAGTACTTGAGAACTGTTCCAACCAACAGAGAACTGTGCAGCTGGGCAAACCCTAAAGCTATGATTTTTATTGTGTGTTTGTTGTCATCATTTTCTTTTGTAATAACCATACTCATCCACCTTGATTCATTTCATTAAGCTTAATTGTCCTAGGTTTGTAAATCTAGGCAAACAATTCAGTTTTAAATCTAGGAAGGCAACACAAGAGCTTGTAAACCTAGGCAAGCAAATGAACTAAAGGGAATCAAAGTGGATCACAGTATTTATTTACAAAATGATACACACATAGTGGTAGTTGTCATTAGGTCTTTGGATAGAAAAAAAAAAGTACCAATAACTTGAGATTAAACAGCTATAAAAACAAACTGATGGCCTTTTACCTTCATCTGGTACAGACTTCTTCCTTGGACCTTTAGGAGTTGTTGCTGCTGGACTCTTAAGTGGTGTTAGTTCCTCCTTTTCAAGTTCTGAGCTACCATAAAGACATGTTGGTATTGGGGTAGATGTTGCCAACACAACAGCCTGCAAAAAAAGAATGTTCCAGTTCATTGATCAGTTTAAAAAAAAAAGTCTAACATTAGAGACTTAGCTTAATTAAGGGCAGGTTAAACCCCCAAATTGAAATATCAACAAATCTGTCACTATTTAAGTGTCTATTTGTTTGGATGGATCATTTAATGATGAAAAATGATATTTAAAAAAAAACAACAACAACAATGTCCATCAGCATTCATTTCTGTTAGCAAATGAGTTTCTCAGCTGAACCATCTTCCTTCAATCAAGATGAGTACAAATAATGTTTCTTGAGGTTAAAACTAAGGATTGTTTTCAGCACTAGATCAAGTCAATCACTCATGAGAAAGTCAAAAAATTCTAATTTAATCTTAAAAAGGGGGGAAATTTAAATAAATCAAAAAGGCCTTTAGCTTAACACTTGAAGACCACAATGACACTACCAGCATTTAATCAACTTCTCCATTTACTCAATTTTTCTTTTCAAATCCACATTTTTAATTACTTGAATGGTTTATGGGAATGCTAGAGTGGACATTTTAAAAGTTTTATTCTGAAAAATTGTGGATCTAAGCTGTTTTTATTATTCTAAATATTGTTTAGCATAAGTGATTTTTTCGTTTATTTGCCTTCTTGTTCTTGGGTTCTAGGTCTTATCGCCGTTTTACTGCTGATCTTTTTATCTAATCTTTTTAGATATTGTGTTTGCAGCACTGTGTAGCACTGACATAAGTAACTTGAGAAAGTTGTCCTGGAAGCTCTGAATGCAATTTTCAGCCTTTAGATTCAAGCGAGTCTGATAGTGATAGATCTACATTTAGACACCCCTAGATCTACTAAATGAAAGCAGCATCACCCCAGCCAGGTCCTAGTAAAAGATCACTTTAAGTCTAAATATTGAAAAAGTTTGACAGTGTTATGTTTTTTTCTGATATTTGGATTTAGTTTTATACTTTTTTACAATAAAAATGAATAAGGACTGTTCGATATTCTTTTTTTTCTTGGGTAAGTCAATTTTTAAAAGTGATCAATTTTTTTTCCATCTCTACAACCTATTTTTTTTTCCAGTGACTATTTATATCACTGAATTATAAATTGTCTTGTAGTACACTCTATTTCCAACAAAATTGTATAGAACAAGTCTATGTTTTAACAGAAAAAACAATGACATTTCTAGATAGACATATGGGATAAAAATTGTGTAAAAAAAAAATAATGAAGGAGAAAAATAATTAGTTTTCAAGAGTTAAGATTGTAGTTTTAAACATGAATATAAGAATATTTTGATTTCATTAAACACCTACCCTAAACTCATAGAGCAGTCGAACATCCCCACTCATGGTTACACTAGGAGAATGCTGAAAGAAACAGCCAACTGTAATCAATGGAGCCACCTGAAGTTTACGATTTTGTTCTTCTTCCCAGGCTTTGGCCTTAGCTAACTGCTGGCGTTTGAGCTTCTCTGGTGTTATCTGACAAGATGAGAACATCACTATCACATATTGGTATTGTAGATTTTTTTTCTGGTGTATTTGATTCTTACTTGGCAATATAATAACAATGATACCTTTCTACAACAGTAAAACACAAAGGCTTACAGAAAAAAGTATACCAAAGAACTCAAACTGTAAAAATATTATTTTTTTTAGCTTTTCAGTAAATTAAATTATTTTTTGACTGTTTAGTGAAATGTAAACAAATTTACATCTGCTCAGAAAATCTAGCCTTTAGAGTCTATGAAAAAACTGTCAAAAAAGATATAAAACAAAAAATAATGTAACTAAGTTTCAACAAACCTCATCATCTTCACTGCAACCTTCACCTTCAGATAAATATCCATGAGGAACCATCCAACCATCATCTTCCTCCTCTTCTACCTCTTCACCTTTTTCTTCCTCTCCCTGTGTGGAGATGGAGAATAAGCCAGATATATTTAAAAAAAAACATGCATTTTGAGTCATTATATGAGCTAACCTCTACGAGGGCAGCATGCTTTAGATGTTCATTAAAATTAATGTAAACAATGATACAGAGAGTAACTTACATCTGAACAGGATAAACTTTCTCCAGGTTCTTCTTCCTCCCATTCATCATCACTATCAACCTCATAATCAAAGACAGACTGTAAGGAGAAATAACATTAGGATTGCATAATGGCGATGAGAGATGAAAAGCATTCACAAACAGGTTAATCTACATTAAATTACACAAATCAGCTCACCTCATCTTTTTTCCAAGGATTTCTGGGAGAAATTTTGGGTTGTTTTCTCCATGTACCATAGTATGGTGGCCTATAATCAGTATGGAACTGAAGTAGCTTGACTTGGTGCGTCACTGTTTTGAGTATTTCTGAGTCATGAATCACTTCAACATCTGCTACAGGCTTAGGGTTACTAGTATAAAAGAATATTTACAGATCGTGGTAGTGAGTGGCATTGCATGAACAAAATGGGGACACATTACATCAAAGATAAATTACAAAAACCATGAATGCCCCCTCATCTTTAATGTAAATACTAACATTCAATATCCCAATTTTGATAAACCATGAAACGAAAAATACAAAAACCTAACAAAATCATGAAAAATTTTGTAAGTAACAATTGCATATTTAATGTGTAGGTTACTACTATAAAATACTACATTGCAATAATAAAACAAAAGAAAAAAAAATTATAATAAACCTTTCCAATCTAGAATATATTTATCAAAAAATTCTTGTTCAAAATTGCACCACACCATATTACCATTAATAGAACATATACGAGTCCATATTGTACACATTTAATATTCATGAATTTATGAATGTTAGGACTTAGGATCCAGGTTGATGAAGTATTTAGTGTTGAATTAGTCAAAAGAGAGTGATTTAGTAAAACTCGACACTGTTTTGACAATCTTTAAAGTGAGTTTCTTCCCTAAATCATCTATTTTATTAATTAATTTATTTTCAATAATGGCAAAATGTTCATTATTTCAAAATATTTTATTACGGTGTTATCTTCCATAATGTAATTGTGTAACTTATAGATACTTTCCACAAAAGGTCCAGTGAATATTAAGAGTAGGCTAATACAACATAAAACTTAATGAGCTATGTCTAAATCTAGATCAAAGACTTAAAGGAAGTATAGATATATATACCAACACCCATAAATTTTGTTTAAAGTAGACAAAAGATTTTTTTTTTAAATGTGTATCCCATTGAAACAAACAATAATAATTTAAAAAAAATTGATTTAACATACTGGCGAAGTATTCTGCCTGTTCTATGAGGCTTTGTATCACCACTCTTCAGTTGCTGAAGATATGTCTTCTCAGAGTTCTGTAGATACATGTATTTATAATGAAATGAATAGTTACCAAAATGTACACCATTTGAGTGTGCAGTATCATTTTTTTTTAACCTGCTCGAGTAAACAGTTAATCAGTTCAGGGAAGAACTACAAAGTACTAGATTTTTGAAGGATCATTCTATGTAGCTACAGTGATTTATTATTATCTACACATTTCTTTTTTTTCTTGTTGACATTATTTTGTATTTTATCAAAACTTTGTTTTTACAGGTTATGTTGTGATCAATCATCACAATCATCTAAACCCTTAAAATAATGTATACATTGTAACATTGAAACAAAGCTTATACCTGAGGACTGCTTAAGATAAGATCCAATGTATTCTTTTTATCTTCAGAGAGTGCATCTCTTCTAACAATAGGAGCTAGGTGCATGTCTTTTTTAACTTGAAATGGTATGAACATACCAGAAGTGGGCTGAAATATAGGAATAAGCATTCATTGATGATGATACTCTTCTTGCACTGCTTTCGAGAGGTAAGATGAAAATGATTAGTTCAGAGAAGTAAAACATATTGAAAAATACTGTAATGATAATTTTTAAATACTTAATGTAATTTAAAAAAAAAGATATTGATAGGGAAAAGCAGGAAAATGATATTGTTTCTGTAGCTGGAGAGAACATTGAAATAGTGCAAACTTTTAATAACCTTGGTACAGTCTTAGACAATAAATTAAATTTCATTGTACTGCAAATATGAATTATATCAGCAAACAAGGGCAAATTGATTACAATTACTAAGAAAAATGTCCTCCTTTAGTGTTATCGAAAAGGCCTTGGCATGTTTAATCATGCTCTCATCTGAAGTATTTTAAGTTTAATATCACTGCCTGATATGGCAATCTGAGCATTAAAAATAAATGCTGCTAGTAAGGCTATTGGTAAAAAAACAACAACAAACAACAAAAAAACCTGGGCAACTGTTTGAAGCAAATGAAAGTTAAGATGATTTAAAATATATATATATATAAAAACACCTCTAGGTCAGGTTTTTGAGATTTTATCATCACAAAGAGATACAAGACACTAATAACAAAGACAAACAGACATAAAAACTCATTTGTTCCCCTGGCAATTAAATAATTAAATACAATTCAACATTATACACATTTCATATGTAACATTTGAGGGACTCTGTTGTGCATGTACAATTTGTTTTCTTTTGTTGTTTTGTTAAATGCACAAATTGTAAGACCAATTTTCTTATGGATAATAAAGATTTTATTATTGTAAGTATATTTACATTTCCTATTTAAACAAGAGCACAACCAAAATATACAATACTCACAGTTTGCTTGACTGGTGTATCTTTTGGTTTGATGAAAAACTTCTGGAATACTTGTTTTGTTTTTTCTTCCTTTTTTTTCTATTAAATACAAACATTAATGTAATTAGAGTCTACACAAATAAAGTAATGAATGCATTTCAAATGGGTGACTTAGCTGTCATTTTAATTTCTAGACTGTAATGGATAAAAAAGAAAAATATAATATATATAAAAAAAAATAGCTTATCTAATGGAAAGAACTCTGCACTTACAAATATATCTCAATAATGTAGAAGTTATTTCCCTTTATTGACATCAAACAAAATAATTAATTCACAATAATTAATGGACTAATCGGTTAATTTTTTCTTCTACTGATTCATGTTTTGTTAGGTACAATAAATAATTGTTTAGTTTTAACTTGATCTGATAATGGGTGTGGGAGAGATAACATGTAAAAACTTGTTACCAGAGAGAGAGAGAGAGTTGTAAAAAGTATACTTTTCTTAACAAGTCACACAGCGATTAATATGGTTTATATAAAAAAAAATTTTTTCCTTTATCAAAAAGCTTATATCAAAATTACAATTTAGATATAATTATACTGTTAAGTTACTGCATTTCTTTTTATTGAAGTATCCCCCTGATAACTATTTCCTATGACCATATCCTATTCCTATGTAACCACCAAGAAAAGTAAATACATTTACAACTCTCCCCGAATTTTAATTTAGTTTGAACAGTGTACTTCCTGTTTGTAGGAGACAATAAGATGTAATGTGTCTACAATGCAAGTAACAGAAATTCAGTTGCAAATACTTAATAAAAAATGCATTAGTTTCTATAAGTGGCTCTACAGAACTGTAAAAAAAAAAAAAAAACAACACAAAATTATAATGTTTAAAATCTATACATTTTTAGAGCCTATGATCAATCCTCCAGTTTACCTTCTCTTCCTCCTCCTTAACTTTTTCCTCCTCCTTTCTGCGCTTTTCTTCCAGTTTAGCCCTGTAATAAATTCAAAGTAAGATCAAGGCAGGAGAAAACACAGACCATCCTTTTTAAACAGCAGTAAAAAACTAAAACATCTTTTTAAAATTATCAATCTTGACATTGTAGTGCCAATGCCAAACAGTAACATTTAGTGTGGAAGAATTATGTGTCAAAAAGGAAGCGATGTGTAAAAGGATGTGGGATACAATGTAATATTATATGTAAAAATATATGTTTGTAATTATGACACAGACAACAAATGACAAAAGATACACACTCAACAGCTAACTGCTTTTTCCTTTTCTCTTCTTCCTTCTTCATCTTTTCTTCCTCTTTTTTCTTTCTTTCTTCTTCTTTGGCCTTTTCTTTCTCCATTCTCTCTTTCTCTAACTTTTCTTTATGTTCCTGCTTTTCTTTTTCTTTTGCTTCTTTCATAAGCTATTAAAAAAAAAAAAAAAACAGTAATAAATAACTAGATAAATATACATATATCATTTACTATATAGAGTTTTTAAATGATTCATGCCTTGGCTATAAAGATTTTTCATACCTTTTTTTCTTGTTTTAATCTTTCCTTTTCTGCCTTTTCTTCTTCAATCTTTTTCTTCTTTTCCATTCTTTCCCTTTCTCGCTCCTCTTTCTTTTTTTTCTTTTCTGACTCCTTTTCTAGTGACTTTATAAGATATAAATAAAGAATTCTATCAAAATATGTGTCAATTGTCAAAGCTTAAAATTGCACACAAAATTATAACACAATGAAAGTTACCTTTCTTTTTTTCGATGAGTTTTCAGAAGATGGTGTTTTAGGAGTTCTCTTTTTTGCTTTTACAGAGGAATTTTTACCCATGGATTTTAATGGAGTAGAACTGGCAATATCTGATGAATGAGAGATGTTCCCATCAAAGTCAGTGCAATTCTCTTCTGAAGGAACTGAAGCCCCAGCTTCTTGTGAAACATTGTTTTCAGAACACACACTTGTATCTACCAAAGTGGAATTATTCACATCACTGGCGTCCACTGTAAATTTATTTTCTTCAGAATTTATTTGTGACAAGCTGAAAGTTTTTGACAAAAGCTTTTCATTTTCAGTTTGACAAGTGTCTGACATTGCAGGTGTTGAAAATGGCATAGCAGGAACAACGTCAGACGGTGTTACTTTCGAGTGTGTATCATCTGCTATTGGTTTTGAAAAAGAATCTGATGAGTTGTCATCAATAATGATGATCTTATCTTCACCCACCTTTGCTGTGTCCAAAAGTTTATCAGGAACATCTTCAGGTTCCAGTGTTTTCTCAGGCTGGTCAGTTTCAAATTCAACTGATACATCCAAAACTTCATTTGTTGATGAAATTTCTTGGTGAACATCAGCTGGCAATACTCTGACAAACCTGTCTAATAGACAACATCTTCCATTTGTATGTTTACCAGATGCAGAGTCAGCCTCTGAGGAGGAGCTTACTTCATTAGTTTTGTCTTCATCTGAAATATGAGATACTTTTCTTTTCTTAGATGCTTTTGAATTTGGGGACTCTATGACCAATATAGGAGCTAACGCTTTGTTGATTTTTGTCCCACCACTTGGTGACTCAAGGGAATTAGAATTTCTTCTTTTCTTCGATTGCACGTTGGGCTGAACTTTTCCCATTTCCTTTACAGGAGCTGCTTTGAAAAAAGACAGTGTAGCTAGGGAAAAAAAAATAAAAATTTAATGTCGGCACAAAAAAAAAAAAATATGAAAAAGAAAAATTCATTCAAAAGGTAGAATTTAGATAACTTTTCATTTATTCACAGCTAGATATTTTAAGTTTTTAGTCTCTAACTGGTTTACCATGAATAAAATAAGAAATTTTTTTTTTTGCTTTATTTTTTTTTTTACTCTTAATAACTGGCAATTTTTTGGGTGCAAGACATTCTCCCATTTTATTCCCCTTCTGATTCTTTACAAATTTTCAACTTTTAGTATCTTGTGTTGTTTATATTGTTCTATATATTATGCAATCGTCTGCAAATAATCTTACTTTTGTTTCTGAACTAATACAAATAGGTAGGTCATTTATGTAAATTAGAAACAGTAGTGGGCCTAAGATTGTTTCTTGAGATACACCTGAGATAACTATTATTTGTGTTGATTTGGGGCCATTTATTATTACTGTTTGTTCTCTCCCAATAATAATAATATTATTTATAAAGCACTGTTAAACAAAATGTAGGCTCAAAGCGCTGTGATAACATTACAAACACAAACAAGAGAGCTAAAATGACAAACTAATATAAAAAAGTTTTAAACAGGTAGTTCTTAATGTTATTGAAAGTAGTGTAGCTTGTTGTCTGTCTGAGATCAATAGGGAGTGAGTTCCAAACCTTTGGTCCGTGCACTAAAAAAGCCGTCAGACAGTAGCTTTTGAGGGAGAAATGTGGCACCACTAGAAGCGTTGAGTTCATTGAGCGCAGGGCTCTCTGAGGGACATATGGAGTGATCAGTTCGCTTAGGTACAAGAGCATTTCTTTGTAATAGATAAATTTAGGACAAAGTGTGGCCACCTTGTAGTCAATTCTCGCCTTCACAGGAAGCCAATGGAGGGTGCACAAGAGGAAAACCTGAATCAACTGATGTAATGAAGCAGTGATGTCAAAGTATTTTAATTTATTTAGCAAGCTATGGTGGAAAACTTTGTCAAATGCCTTATTTTATTAAAAAATCCAAATAAAATGGTGTCTATTTTCTCATTATTATTTAATCCATTTAAAAAATCATCAATTAGTTTTACTAATTGAGTTTCATATGACATACATATAGAAAGAAAACTATATGGAGAGCTCCTTGATTTGGAAACCAGTACACAGTTCATCTCATATATTGGTCTAGTCATCTGAACGCTCCAACATAAAAATGAGAACAAGGAAGAAAATTTTATGTAAATTATTATGGAAAAGAACTGCTCATAGAGATCATTGCTTGCAAACATAGCTAGAATTCTGGATGCAAATTTCCGCAATTCAACGTACCGTTCAGGGTAAATAACTGTAAAATTTTGGCACAGCCAATTCTATATACTTTCAACAAAGAATCTGACTGCTATTCTTTCAGCTCTAGTTGCACATTACCAGCAGCATTTTCAGAATAAAATGAAAATGGAGATAAAAACAATAAAAATTCTTGCTCATATAAAACGAAGTCACGAAAACGTTCATTGCAAGCTTCAACTAACGATTCCAGGTGTGAGACATATTTACCAAATGTTGCAGCCGTAATTAATCTTTATAGTTGCTGCCACGTTGAGAAGTGAACAAGATTTTCTCTTCATATTTGGTTTATCCAGAGTCGTAATTTTGCTTGAAAGCACTTCACATGATTACACACAGTTGTGACAATTTTGTCTCTACCTTGAAGTTTCAAATTCAAGTCTTGCAGGTGACTAGTGAGATCAACTGCAAACGCAAAATCCCGAACCCATTTTCTCATGTAGTGCAAAAATCTCTTCCATACTTTATGTCATGAGAGCCAGAGGACTTCTGTGTACTAGGGAACACAATCAAATGTGTGTCCAATGTCATTCAGAAACATTGAAAATTGGCGAGGATTTAAACCACGGGCACAGATTAACGACTGAAACCGGTCTTATGACATGTTGGAACAGTAATTGCTGTGCACAAAATTTTTCTTGATATTATGATGCACTGAAAATGAGCAAACTTAAAATTAGCATCAGCAGTTATTTATGCAAGTAGCTTTGCATCAGAACCATTTCATTTCAC